>NC_061099.1:4717455-4757455 GCF_015104395.2 Macrobrachium nipponense
TTTCCCTTCCATGATGAGAGAGAGAGAGAGAGAGAGAGAGAGAGAGAGAGAGAGAGAGAGAGAGAGAGAGAGAGAGAGAGAGAGAGAGAGAGAGAGAGAGATGGGGGTGTGTATTAAAGGGCTATCGTTGTAATATAAGATAATCGTATCGCTAATATTTTTCCAATAAGAACCCTCTTATTAGACACGAAGAGAGAGAGAGAGAGACGCTGTATTAGGGAATGATCGTTCTGACAGTAAAAACTGGTATCGTTAATATTTATATTTTCTTAACATATGGTTTACTCTGAATTCAAGAAAATTCTTTTGAAAAAATTGTTCGACACGAACAGAGAGAGAGAGAGAGAACCTTCTTTTGAAAAAATAATCGAAACAAACTGTACACCTCACACGGTGCACAGTAAGCATTACTGAAAGGTGTTTCCGGCGCCCCTTCGTCTCCTAGCCACACCCAATTTTCGCTTACTCGGGGAGTAAGCCTACACACTACTTTGTTGGTGTTGGTAGGGGGCTAAGAGAGGTCTATGGAAGAGCCTAAAAAGGTCTGAAAAACGTGTTTCGCGTTGAGTTAAAGATACAGGAATTTTAGTGTACGATGTTTTCGATTTATTTATTAGAATGAAAATGTAGGAATATAAATAATGTGCATGATAAACAGGACGGAATAATCATATCTAATAAAATAGTATAGCGTATTTATTTTCCATTTTCATTAGTGAAACAAGGATCTATTTGACCGTGGATTTTAGCACGCTGCCCGAGTAAGGTGGAGGTCGGATCAGGCCTAGTTAGCCTCTTGCTTTTACATCCATTCCCGTTTTCTTTCTTCCGTTTTATTGTCCAACCTCTCGAAACCGAACTGAGTGCAGCTGTGGGGTTGTAGATGGGACAAATAACCACTGAGAGCTGGTCGAACTTGTATCAACTAGTATCACAATCTTCTTTTCGCAAAAGGATGCGATACCGGGAAAGTAATCCTTTCGTTGCTTCTCTACTTATTTCAATCCTGCGGCAGCAATAATTGCCTTACCGAGTAGCCGTAACGACGTTGCCGACCGTTCGGACAAAAAGTGGATGATCTGATCGGATTACGGATGAGCGGAATTTCTGAATGGAAAAACTCTTCCCGGACTTGACTGTGTTTGATCGCCATGACATGGAAGACGGGAGGAATTGATTTTACTCTCATGAAGAGGAGATAGGCTTATTTCAGTGTGCATTGTTATTCGTATTTTTCAAGGTACATCCACCCCACCGTGGCCTGAAATATGTTGACAACGTGTTGCATACAAAGCATAAAGCAGTTCGCACTCACGCGCTACAGGGGCCTTCAACATGTCACCAGCACGTTAAAATGATGGAAGATGACGTTGCGGAATTTTGATCCAGTTTTTAAAAATTGATTCCCGTACGTCAATTTTGGGACCGAAATTAAGGACATGGGCGGGACGATACATGACGCAAATTCCCGAGATGTATACTGGTACTGCACAAGCAACGGTTTTCTTTGCCTTGCCCATAGGCTAGGTTAGGTTAGGTTAGGTTAGGTCAGAGGATTATTCCACAGGTAATTTGGGTGTGGGAAACATAATGAGATTGTTTTGAAGAAGGTTCTATGGTCAGTTTTTAAGATATGTCGTCTTTTGAAGATGATTCTATGATCAGTTTTTGAGATATGACGTCTTTTGAAGATGATTCTTTGGTCAGTTTTTAAGATATGACGTCTTTCGAAGATGATTCTATGGTCAGTTTTTGAGATATGACGTCTTTTGAAGATGATTCTTTGGTCAGTTTTTAAGATATGACGTCTTTTGAAGATGATTCTATGATCAGTTTTGAGATAGACGTCTTTTGAAGATGATTCTTTGGTCAGTTTTTAAGATATGACGTCTTTTGAAGATGATTCTATGATCAGTTTTTGAGATATGATGTCTTTTGAAGATGATTCTGTGGTCAGTTTTTAAGATATGTCGTCTTTCGAAGATGATTCTATGGTCAGTTTTTAAGATATGACGTCTTTTGAAGATGATTCTGTGGTCAGTTTTTAAGATATGACGTCTTTTGAAGATGATTCTTTGGTCAGTTTTTAAGATATGACGTCTTTCGAAGATGATTCTATGGTCAGTTTTTTGAGATTATGACGTCCTTTTGAAGATGATTCTTTGGTCATTTTTAAGATATGACGTCTTTTGAAGTATGATTCTGTGTCAGTTTTTAGATATGACGTCTTTCGAAGATGATTTCTGTGGTCAGTTTTTAAGATGGATCGTTCTTTCGAAGATGATTCTATGGTCATTTTTTTGAGATATGACCTTCTTTTTAAGATGATTCTGTGTCTTTTTAAGATATGCGTCTTTTGTGAGGTTCTTTGTTTTTCAGTTTTTTATATGACGTCTTTCCGAAGATGATTCGGTTTGGTCAGTTTTTAAGATATGACGTCTTTCGAAGATGATTCTGTGGTCAGTTTTTAGATATGACGTCTTTCGAAGATGATTCTGTGGTCAGTTTTTGAGATATGACGTCTTTCGAAGATGATTCGTGTCGTTTTTTTTTTTGAGATATGACCGTCTTTCGAAAGATGATTTCGGTGTCAAGTTTTTTTTGAGATAGGAACTCTTTTCGAAGATGATTCTGTGGTCCGTTTTTTTGAGATATAACGTCTTTTTTGAAGATTATTTCTGGTGTCAGTTTTTTTGAGATATGAGTTCTTTTTGAAGAGGATTTCTTTTGGTCAGTTTTTAGGACATGACGTCCCGCTTTTTCAGGGAACGGTCGGTACTCGGCTACAGTTCGGGAATATGCGTGGCATCTCTAAGTTCCTCCATCTCCTTGTGCACGAGTCCCAGTTTGGAATTCGTTTTCTCCCTCTGTGCTCCCTTATTGTTTTCATTATCAAGTTTTTCATATCTTAAGGAGGGACGTTCTTTAATAGATTTTATTTTTACTTTATTTGTAATGACGAAGCCCCCTTATTTTAGCATGGGTGGTAAAATGTTGAAGGGGATTATAAGCGGCAGGTGTAGGCCTGTGGACTCACAGACCGACAGAGACGTGAAGTTATTCTGCGTTGATCTTTTCGAAATAGATAAAATAAGTATACATCTATACTCCCATATTTAGAATACAACCGCAAATACATCAAGGTAAGAATATATCCGCACAAACTTTAATTTGGTAAGTGTTCATTTATGTATACGTGCATATTTATTCGTACTATGTATATTTATTCGGTCTAAAGGCTGGAATTCATCACAATATAATAAAATGAAAAACAAAGAAGTCATGATCGCCTGTGCTTTGCTGAACTTTATTCCCTTATTGCTTTATTATATATAAAGTTTAAGCAGGTACACCTCTGTAGTGACTGGCCGATCTTTGAAGACTTGCCTTCACTCCATGCAAATCCTGTCCTCCGGCGGCTTCTAATCTCTTCCAATGTGATCTACATTGATTAAACAACCAATTCTCATTAGGCCGTGGTGACTGCTTTCTTAATACCAAATTGGGTTATTAGCATTTCCTTTCGGGCACTGCTTTTGAGTGTAATGAGCCTAGTATCATTTTAGAGATTTCTATAAACTGGCATTTATTTTACTAGCAAATATAGGTAGACAGACATTAAGTATAAATTCGTAAAGTGACTAAGTCTACGGGCATAACCAGCCCCGTTTCACCCCACCCCCTTCGGAGGGGGCTGGGTTAGGATGAAACCCCATTATAAACCACCTTTGGGGTCCCCCACTATAACCCTGCCAAGTTTCATGCCCATCGGACCGGCCTTTTGGCTGTGATTGAATGACAGACGGACAGACAGACATAACACCCAGTATAGTAAGATTTGCATCAGAGCGTATTTTACACGAATAGTTTTATGCTAATTTGTTAATTTTTTTAAAGGATTTTCGTATTCACGAGCACGATTTATTCATCTTCATTGTGTATTTTTCCAGAGTAAAAATTGTACCGAATTTTCCTTAGAAACGTAGTAATTTTGGGCGAAAATTAAACCATTACGGAATTGGATAATGAGTCCCGTAAATACCTTCCATCTGGGGATATTGCGACTTCTGCGTATCTTAAAAAACAATTAAAAGTTAGATCCAAGTGCTGCATACATTAAAACAGCATAGAAGTCTTCTTTACATTTTAGGTTTTAGCGATAATATTTGAAGGCTGTTTTAGTTTTCTGTAAAGGAAAACTATTGCGATGGCTTTGTCTGTCTGTCAGCACTTTTTCTGTCCGTCCTTAAATCTTAAAAACTACTGAGGCTAGATGGTTGCAAATTGGTATTTTGATCACCCACCCTCCAGTCGTCAAACATACCAAATTGCATATCTCTAACCTCAGTAGTTTTTATTTTAGTTGAGGTTAAAGTTAGCCATAATCGTGCTTCTGACAACTTAACAGCACAGGCCACCACGGCCTGCTGAGAGTTTCATGGGCCATGGCTGACAGTTTCGTACAGCATTATACGGTATACAGAAAAATCGATCTTTGGCGCATTTGTTACTTTTTTTTCACAACTGCAAGAGAGCAATCGTATCTGGAACACCCTGAGTATTCAACACATCTCGCTCCTACGTGGAACCTCTTGTAGTTCCAGGATTGTTATCATTTTAAATGTATCCCTCAGTAAAATTATACTCCTGTTTAAACACAGGAAACAAAACTGATTACTGAATCACAGACAGAGAATTAGTCAGGAAAGATTTGGATAAGAATGGAAGGGCAGGGGGGAGGCGAATATAGATGCACAGAAAGAAGTCAGAGGTACGACAGATTCTCGTGACATTTCCTTGTATTCAAGACTGTTGAATTTACGGTCCAGTATGACTAAACAACTCATGCTTGCTACACCAATTCTAAAACATATCAGTAGTTGTTGTAGCGCCTTCGGTGGCCGCGAGTTCGATTCTCGGGCATTCCATTGAGGTGTTAGAGTTGTGTATTTTTGGTGATAGAAGTTCACTCTCGATGTGGTTCGGAAGTCACGTGAAGCCGTTGGTCCCGTTGCTGAATAACCACTGGTTCCATGCAACGTAAGTACACCATGCAAACAAAACCTAGCCAGGTAAAAATATCTAATCCTTCGGGCCAGCCCTAGGAGAGCTGTTCATCACCCAGCTCAGTGGTCTGGTTCAGCTAAGATATACTCAACTGCAGCAAGATGCTTGGCGTCGGCTCTTGAGCAGACTTGAGAAGTCCTTTGCCCCGGGGGAAAATTTGTAATACCACTTTCCCCCCCTTACCTCCCGACTCCTCACATTGTGTCGCGTTCTGTGGGAGGATGATCCGCAATAAAAATGAGAATTGCCGTTTTCTAAGTGCGACCAGCTTCTTGCAACGACGCGTATGTATCCCAGGGATATGCACCAGCTTTCCACTGAGGGTCAGTGAATGTGTAACTTCCTAATGAAGGTGGGTCGGGAGGGTTCAATTACAGGAAATGAGATTTGGGAATTAGCGAAAGGAGTTCGGGGAATTGGCGTCCCAGAAAAAGGGCAGCGTCTAGGTATTAATAGTGTGTGTGCAGGTGTGGAAATCGATAGACAAGCCAGTTAGACAGGCGCTGTAGAAGTGATAAGACAGTTGATTAGACGAGGGATGTAGAAATAATATATAAAGAAGCAGTGAAGGACAAGTTTTTTTTTAATATTGGCATGAAAAATTTAATATGTACGCTCAAGACTCTTATCTTCTGAAACTAAGATAACTTGGGTGTGTATTGTGGGTGGATAATATATATATATTATTATAATAGGGTATTATATATATATATATATATATATATAATTGTATCTATATATATTATATGTAGTATATATTGTAATTATATATATTATATAATATATATATATATATATATATAAAGGTTTTTTGCCACGAAGGTAAAAATGAAAAAGCGAGATAGCCGGCTATCTCGCTTTTTCATTTTTTCCTTCGTGGCAAAAAACCTTTATTTATACATAGCATCACGTTTTATATACTTCGTGATCAAGTTATTCATATATATATATATATATATATATATATATATATATATATATATATATGTGTGTGTGTGTGTGTGTGTGTGTGTGTGTGTGTGTGTGTGTGTGTGTGTGTGTGTGTGTGAATGCCGCCTAATAAAGGGAGCCCATAAAAAAGCTACAATATAGAAAATAAGTACTTTATTTCAGAGACAGTACAGTCTCTGAAATATAGTACTTATTTTCTATATTTTGGCACAACTCCTTTTATGGGCTCCTTTTATTTTTATTATAATATATATATATATATATATATATATTATATATATATATATGTATAAATATGAAATATATGTATACTATGGAAATATATAATATATATATATATTATATATATATTAAATATAATATAAATATATACATATGATATGTTGAATTAATAAAAGTCCATACTTATGAAAGAAGTTTATTAAAAAATTCGTATATGACTTGCTCTTTCGTCTACTTGATCAGTAGACCCCATCAGGAGTACAGTTGATGAGGTCTATCGATCAAGTAGACGAAATCTCCCGTCATATACGAATTTTTTTAAATACACATCTTACGTTATTGTTGACTTTTATTAGTTCAAAATTTTCCAATCACGTTATGGTGAGTTTTTGAGATACATAATGTGTGGTTATGTAGAATATATGTATACACAGTTAAAAAAAAACTCCATCCACGAAAGAAGCAACGAGGAAAATAGACACGCATTTCCAGACCTGTCAGCGATATCCTGAAAGCAAGTCCCCCGCCCCCCTCCCCCCACCCAAAAATAAAAGGGTAAAAGAGCCCTCTTTCTTTATTATGCTTGATACACGCGAGTCACCTAACCTTTATTGCATCAGAGACTTCCAGTTAACCTGGAGACGAAGCAGCATCTCGGACGAAAATGGGAAGGAGAGAGAGAGAGAGAGAGAGAGAGAGAGAGAGCGAAGTGTTATGGGGATTAAGAGTTGCGACCTTATATGGATTTGATAGGGATTCAATAGGGATTATCTCTGTTTCCTTTATTAACTTCTCACCCACTGTTGTTCCTACCTCCGGCAGCTTTCTTGGCGTTGCTCCAAACCATATTTACTATTTATCTTTTTATTCTTCTTCTTACTAAGACAGTAAATAACAACGTTAATTTCACGGGTAAGAGCTTCTTCGAAAGTTAAGTATATCTTAGTTTTACCAGAGCTTCGAAACTCTCCAATACAATAGCACCGATGATAGAGAGATAATTCATCTGCCCAAGTAATCATCTGTGCCTTAGTGAAATATCTCCAGTGGAGTAAACAATTCAGTGGTCTTTTATTCACCTCGTACATTAATCATTTGTACCTTGAAACAATTCACCTCGTACGTTAATCATTTGTACCCTAAAGCAATTCACCTCGTACGTTAATCATTTGTACCCAAAAACAATTCAGCTCGTACGTTAATCATTTGTACCCTAAACAATTCACATCGTACGTTAATCATTTGTACCCTAAAACAATTCACCTCGTACGTTAATCATTTGTACCTTGAAACAATTCAGCTCGTACGTTAATCATTTGTACCCTAAAACAATTCAGCTCGTACGTTAATCATTTGTACCCTAAACAATTCACATCGTACGTTAATCATTTGAACCCTAAAATAATTAACCTCGTACGTTAATCATTTTTACCCTAAAACAATTCATCTCGTACGTTAATCATTTGTACCCTAAACAATTCATCTCGTACGTTAATCATTTGTACCCTAAACAATTCACCTCGTACGTTAATCATTTGTACCCTAAAACAATTCACCTCGTACGTTAATCATTTGAACCCTAAAATAATTCACCTCGTACGTTAATCGTTTTTACCCTAAAACAGTGCACCTCGTACGTTAATCATTCATTTACAGTGTTACCTATTTATTTATTAAGTTGTTAGTTTATCTTCTTTTTTTTTTAATAACTGATCTCTTTTTTTTCTATTAAGCTCTGTAATATCTTTCTAATGAACACCGTATTCTTTGGAAGATTGAATACCTTGGCTTGTTCCATAATGAATAGCGTGTTTCTTTTGAATAATAATAATAATAATAATAATAATAATAATAATAATAATAATAATAATAATAATAATAATAATAATAATAATAATAATAATATTGAAAAGAGTGGCAGAGTTAACTGAATTTATCTTATAAAGTATTTTCTCATAAAAATAGAGAAAGTTATTTATATAATAATAATAATTATGATAATAATGATGATAATATAGTAAGATATGGGTAGTAGACCCTCTTTCAAGCAGGTAGTATTAAAACTATATGAATTGAACGGGGCTACTAATAATAATGATAATAATTATGGAGAAACACGAGTAATGGTGTCTTTTTTTCAAATGTTCTAAGAAAGAGGTGCGACGTAATGATCTTTCAAAAGAACCGCAAATTAGATACAATGTTGAATCAGAGTCGTTTACTTCTCTTCTCAGAAACGTTATCAACTTTCTCTCTCTCTCTCTCTCTCTCTCTCTCTCTCTCTCTCTCTCTCTCTCTCTCTCTCCATAATGTAACCAAAGGGACCCTTTGTAAGTCTCGTGGAAAACCTCGTTATGATATGTCAATATTGGTCGCGAAGAACTCACGGTACATTTAATTAGGAGTTTTAAGTAAACTCCTACAGAACACGTATTTCTATGAAAACAGCCGTGTTTATAGATAGACGTCGAATTAAAATTACGCTTCGACTGTGGGTAGATGTTCTTTATGGTACTTTCGTATACACTCTTACCTACACACAACGCCTCAGTGGCGTGATCGGTATGGTCTTGGACTGTGGCCGCGAGTTCGATTCTCGGGCATTCCATTGAGGTGTCAGAGTTGTGTATTTCTGATGATAGAAGTTCACTCTCGACGTAAAAACACCATACAAACAAATAAACAGACAAACTATTACCTACATACACACATTTATTATTATTATTTATTGACAAAACATTACACATGTTGTAATACCATATTTACATTTAGTTTGCACAAAACAGTGGTTTTTAATCTATAACAAAAACTCATTTCACCAATACATCACAACAAGCCCCTCAAACATATGCACACAACTCCTTTTCAGTGCCCAAAGCCCTGAATGTCCTGTAGTGCTACAAAGCTTGGCTTGACAACCTAGACCTGATCGAATCGAAACCATTTTCCCACCTTCCACGTTTACACTCATTGCTCCAGTCATCAGATTGGAAAGGCTGAAAGTCCCTTTGGCCGGTTCATTTTGCAAAATCCATGAAAGACTGTAGTGCGGAACATATTCCTTACCTGTCTTCTAAAATGCAAGAACTCTGAAGCTTTTGTGACCAGAGAATATTAGGGTGTGGATAGATTACGAGTTGATAGAATAGGTGTGTCAGGGGTTTGGATTTCGTGATGCATTCAATATAGTCAGGTATACGAAACGTGCCCAACTATCTTCTGGGGTCAATAACCTCCTATATAGATATCAGAATCATGTTCATAATTACTTTTTTCATTCTTCCAAAATGCTTCTTGATATTAGGATTTAATTCTTCGTTCTCTTTTCCCAAATACGTCATCTCACTCCTTGCCAGTTCAGGGAATTACATATATTGTTTTTCTGGTACTGCAGACAGTAATCTGGTTTAGCCTGACCGTTTTGTGCTCTTATGCACATCATCCATATCCATACTTTTTATGAATACGATTAGCAAAATCATGTGCGTGTGTGTTATCAAGCACTTTGAGCTGACATGTTTCCCTCATCGAAGAAAGGTCTCATGCATTTTTGATCATCTGCATGTGTGGGTGGTCAACTTGAGATAAACTTAAATTCATTATCCTTTGAAATTACTCTTTTCACTTCCAAGTGTTGCCAAATAATTCACCAGTTAACCTCTTCAAACGTCTCTCGAGACGCGAAAACACACCTGTTTCGCGGGAGAAGAAGGGCCATAGATTGAGTCTTGAATCCGAAAGATTGCTCTCTTGGAGAGTCCTTGTTGTCCCGAAGACTCCATTCATTAAGGGTCCTTGTTTTCCCAAAGACTCGACACTAATCCACGATGCTTGGTGGGAGTCTAAGCTTGATTGTTGGTGGCGGGGGTAGGGGGGAAAGTGGATCCCGTGGTTAGTGGTTGAGAAATAAGATGTGATTATTCCAGCAGATATTAAGCGAAGTGAAATGCGATGCTCCTTGAAGAGTTTGATGTTATTTTTTCGTAAATCCAGATTTATTTTTTATGATTATGTGAAGGATTAAATCACCACCTTGTTATCAGGTGAACTTTTGTGATAAAAAGGTATTATGGAAAGTGAGTATAGTCATGTACAAGATTGCGATGCAGGTGATTTGTGACTTTGAAAATGGGTTTGTATAGTGCTGCTACGAGAGAGAGAGAGAGAGAGAGAGAGAGAGAGAGAGAGAGAGCTAATATGGTGTATATCTTCTTGAGGAAAACGAATTGTCATTCATTTTTTCTTTACGTTATGGATGCGAAACTGTACTGTCACGATTTATGCTTTTTTATCAGGTTTTCTTATATATAGATTTTACATAACATATCCTTTATGATGTGAAATTACCAATATTTGTGTACTTTGGTTTTTATACTGAATTTTCGTTATTTTTGCCTTCCGACGCCTCAGCTGTATATTCCAGCTTGCCCATTAAAGTTATCTGTCGTTATCGGAATTTTAAAGGCTGAATTTATCGGTGTTTATAAAAGCTGGCTGCAAATATCGATGAGGTGCTTTAGCATCGGTAGTGTGTCCTTTTCTTGGTAATAATGAGGGCAGTATCCAAGTAAATTACTCCTTGTTGGTCCAAATTTCATTCATTTCTCATAGTATTTTATTTTCATTATTATTAATCAGAAGATAAACCCTATTCATATGGAACAACCCCATTGACTTGGATTTCAAGCTTCCAAAGTATAACAAAACATCAAACTAAATTTTTCTTCGCTGATTTTAAACACTGGTTCAAACGACTCCAATAACATTTCTCAGTTTAAATGGACAAAATCCAGTTGTTCAATGGTATTGTTTCTCAGTTTTAATTTATAAGACACAATTATTCAATAATATTGTTTCTCAGTTTCAATTCTCAAGACCCAGTTATTCAGTAATATTGTTTCTCAATTTAAATTTATAAGACCTAGTTATTCAATAATATTGTTTCTCAGTTTATATTTACGAGACGCAGTTATTCAATAATATTGTTTCTCGATTTAGATTTATAAGACCTAGTTATTCAATAATATATTGTTTCTCAGTTTATATTTTCGAGGCGCAGTTATTCAATAATATTGTTTCTCGATTTAGATTTATAAGACCTAGTTATTCAATAATATTGTTTCTCAGTTTATATTTACGAGACGCAGTTATTCAATAATATTGTTTCTCAATTTAAATTTATAAGACCTAGTTATTCAATAATATTGTTTCTCAGTTTACATTTGCAACACTCAGTTATTCAATAATATTGTTTCTCAGTTTATATTTAATAAGACCTAGTTAATCAAGTAATATTGTTTCTCATTATTTTTTCTCAGTTTTAATTTACAAGGCCCACTTATTCATTAATATTGTTTCTCAGTTTATATTAATAAGACCCAGTTATTCAATTCAATAATATTGTTTCTCCGTTTCACTTTACAAAACCCAGTTATTCGTGAGAAACTTACAAGCGACGCTTTCCGCTTACCGCCCGTCAGCACCGCCCAAGAAAGCCTTATCCTGTATTAGTATGTAACACACCCTCCCGCCGTAGCGACAGGCCCTTGGCGAGGTGGCATCGGCGTCAAGTGACCCTTCCGAGGATTAACCGTCGAGTGTTTGGCCTTGGCCTTGACGTAGACGGGACGCCAAGGTGAATCGAGATCGGAGGATTACCTGTCAATCAGTATTCAGCGCGATGCGGATTAGGCGAAGATGGGGATTAGGCTAGCATGCTTGTTTCATCGTAGGCCTGAATGTGAAGGATTAGGGATTCGACGGTCCGGTTTTAAAATGGGTTACTCTCTCTCTCTCTCTCTCTCTCTCTCTCTCTCTCTCTCTCTCTCTCAATTATGCCGATACGGTAAACTTGAATTAGAAATGTTTGCCAGAGTTTTGTGTAGAATTCCGAGTCATTTTTTGGTATTCCAATCTTTGTCATCTCCGCTCATCCATTCCTACAGCGAGTTAAACTAGCGTCGTCTTCAGTCTACTTCATTGCAAATTATTATGAGATCATTTAATGTCTGTTTAGCCTAGATTCAATCCAAAGCAACGGATATCGTGATGTTATACTTACGAACTGCAGCATATCTATCGGAAGGCTCAAATGTTATGTATCTCTTTCTCTTGCTCTCCATTAGCCTAAAATAAATATGAAAACGACCCAAAGTCTAAGTTAACCCGTGTGGGAACATTATTTGAAAATGAACAGTCTACAGGAATTACAAATGTCCTTGGTAAATCATTGAGCAAAGATTTAACTAGCTTGTTGATACCTACCTCCCGCAATTTCTTAATCGTTCCATTTGTTTCCATTTAAGAAGGACAAGAAAAGGTTAAATTGTAGACAGCTTCCAGTCCCTGCAGCTTAAGAGATGGGTCCAACTGCATTTCGGTCTTCTCAGTCTTATCCAGTGATGCCTAACTTCCCTCGCCACCGACTAAACTTCGAGTCTCTTCAGTTCATCCACGCACACTTTGTGTCATTTAAGCAACTGTCCCTCAGGGGAAGTCTTTAAACTGTAGAGGAAGATTCAAAGAACCTTTCACCTTTTTAGAGTTTTTTTTTTTTATTTTTTTATTTTTTAAGGCGTCTTAATTAGGATGGTATTCCATTCTTTGAGAATAGGGTTCGTCTTGATTTATTAGTTTTATGTCTTAAGTTTTATATCTTTGTAGATCACTTAGTCTTGACCGAAAGACGGAATTGGATTTTCTTTTCAATCCTGATTTGAAATGGGTGTTATCCTTTGTTTTCATTGCAGTTGAGCGAAAATTTTGTTTTCAGTTCGTTTGGTAAAACTGATGTCCAAGTAGAGAACTCTCTCTCTCTCTCTCTCTCTCTCTCTCTCTCTCTCTCTCTCTCTCTCTCTCTCTCTCTCTACTATTTGTCAGTAAACAGTTTTTTTGTTTGCCTTACAACAGACTAAATAAAAAATATTTTGAAGAACCGATCGGAATCTCACTATTGCTTCGTGTTGCGAATTTTTCTCCAGTGCACCAATTACCCAGATTACTTTCAGATATTCGTGGCTGGACAGTGATTAAGAGAGCGAGTGATTAATGAGGAGAAAGTAAGGTGAAAGTAAAAAAAAAAAACTTTCACTTGATAAAAAAAACGTTTAATGCTCGATTTTTTTTTTTTTTTTTTTTTTTTTTTTTTTTTTTTTTTCCTTTTGCGCGGCCGGGCGTCCTTGAAATGTCAGACAGCGACCGGGGACTTTCGGGGATATTTTTGGGAAAGATAGAAGACTGTTCTCGTAAGGGAAGTAAATAAGAGATAGGTCTCTTAGGTGGAAAATCTTATGCAGAGTTGTTGGGGAAATGGACCTTATTATTCCTAATAATAATAGTAATAATGATAATGATAATAATAATATAGATAAAGGTGATGCCACGGAGGAAAATGAAAAGACGAGAATTGCCAAGATCTTTCGGTCTGCACGACCCTTTACTTTAGGCACAACTTTCATTTATACGTAAATAACATAGCATCACATTTTATATATTTCGTGATCAAGTTATTCATAATAATAATATGTATAGATAGAAATATATGTAGAAGTAAACCTACACAGAAAGCTTTCCGTAATCAGTTTGGATTTATTTTTAAATACATATTTGCGCACATACATAACTGGATTTTTTCCTACAATCATATCATACTGTAATGGGCGTAATGTCTGTCTGTCTGTCTGTCTGTCATTCAATCACGGCCAAACGGCTGGTCAGATGGGCATGAAACTTGGCAGGGTTATGGTGGGGACCCCTAAGATGATTTGTAATGGGATTTCATCGAATCTAACCCCCTCCTTTGTAGGGGGTGGGGGTGAGAAGGGGTTCCCTGAAACGGAGCTGTTTCTGGCCGTGAAACGAGGCTGGTTATTCCCGTAGACTTAGTTACCTTACGATTTTTCATACATAATTTCTGTACAACTTCCCCGGAGAAAGTCGCGAATATTTCAGCTCGGACACAATAGAATATGAAATTTATCATCAATATCCGCAAGATTTTTTGAATAACTTAAATCCATCGGGACTGCCAGTGCACAAAATAATGTTGAAGAAGTACTGCCCGGTAATGTTGCTTCGGAATTTCGATCCTGCCAATGGACATGATAAAAAGGAAACTGACAAGTTCCTACTTTCTACTCTTTTTTTTTGGAAGACAGAGGATCTTAAGAGCACTTATCAGTAGCCATAACGCACTGACATACAAGTTGCGTCTTTGCAGTAACATAATGAAAAGAAAGATACTTTATTATTCGTATCACCGTGCAAAGTAATTGACAAAGAAACGAACCAATCAAGAATCCTGTTCCGTTAAATGAAAGTCACCGACAAGAGAGAGAGAGAGAGAGAGAGAGAGAGAGAGAGAGAGAGAGAGAGAGCCATTTAACGACATTAATGCACTACAATTTTATAATTTAATCTTGCTATCGAAAAATGAGAGAGAGAAAGAGAGAGGAGATAATTTGTGATTTGAGAACTAAGTAATCCGATAATCCCATCACCGTCTTCGTTACTTGACTTACATTGAGAGAGAGAGAGAGAGAGAGAGAGAGAGAGAGAGAGAGAGAGAGAGAGAGAGAGAGAATCATTAAAAGAGGATAAACAATAATGAATACGAACTTCTTTACGTTCATTGATCGTCCCTTCACTTACTTTAAGAGAGAGAGAGAGAGAGAGAGAGAGAGAGAGAATATCATTAAAAGAGGGGAAACAACAATGAATAAGAATTTCTCTGCGTTCAGTGATCGTCCCTTGAATTACATTACGAGAGAGAGAGAGAAGAGAGGGACTATTCGTGTAATCGCCCTTATTTTAATATTGCTGAACAAATAGTACATATAAATTTTTCACTTCTGCACCCGTATTTTATCACCCATCGTAGATGGGTAAGTTTGCTAGTAATAATAATAATAATAATAATAATAATAATAATAATAAGAAGAAGAAGAAGAAGAAGAAGAAGAAGAAGAAGAAGAAGAAGAATAACCTTTTGCGCTGATCTGTATTTCGTCAGATTTCCTGACTTCTTAACAGCGTACATTAATGTTTGGCATCGGTGCCAAGAAACGACATATTATGGGAATTCAGCTTCTGAATTGACTGACAGCCGTGTGACGCTTGAACCATATGATAGTGAAGAATTCTGTTTTAAATTCTCTTTGTATTCATTTAGCTACCTGTCGGTATGTTGTACTCACAGTAATGTGATTGTTTTACATTACCATATTTCCGATGCCTTGAAAGATTCCTAAGCTTCTTTAGTATTAAATCCTCTATAAAAGTTGTATGTGAGAATTTAATGAATAAGCGCAAAACGAAGTGCAATATATAAACAATTATCAGAATGGAATGTAATGTAGAATTTAGGCTAAAGGCCAAGCGCTGCGACCTATGAGGTCATTCAGCGCTGAAAGGGAATTCAAGAGTTGAAAGCTGTAACAGAAGGAAAACCTCTCAGTTGTACTGCAAAGCAATTGTTATGAGAGGTTGGACAGCAAGGTGGAAGAAAGAGAATAGGAATGAAGGTACAGTAAAAGGAATGAAAGGGGTTGCAGCTAGGTGCCGAAGAGACGCTGCAGTGAATCATATAGTAATGCCTACAGTGCACCGCGTGAGGTGCAGTGGTGGCAGTACCCCTACTCGCCCCTATGGAACAATGCTACGTAATCATTTATTTATCTATGCTTTTGTAATTGATAAAGCAATAAATTACAAGGTTCTCCTTGACACGTAAACACGACTCCCGACGTTGCTTAAGGCGAGACCTGATCACATCTGCACGGAAGGACGATTGTGGAAATAACCCACGGTAATTATTGCTTCAAGAGAAGGAGGGAAGTCACACGCTGCTTATTATTCTGTCTCAGAAACAGGTCCATTTTTTTTTTTTTTTTTGATAAAGGATTCCATTCCTTGGGAGTCGAAGCACTCTGATTTTCGTGTAGCGAAGGATTGCAGTGATATTCGTGGATTCAATTGTCTGCTCCTTAGGGGTTGAAGGACATAGGATATTTTGTTTTTGCGAAGGATTGCAATGATATTTGAAGATTAAATAGTCTGCTCCTTAGGGGTTGAAGGACATAGGATTTTTTTTTTTTGCCGAAGGATTGCAATGATATTTATGGGTTAAATTCTCTGCTCCTTAGAAGTTGAAGGATATAGGATTTTTTTTTTTGTGTGTGTGTGTGGAAGGATTGCAGTGATATTTGTGGGTTAAATTGTCTGCTCCTTAGGGGTTGAAAGACATAAGATTATTATTATTTTTTTTTTGTGGCGAAGGATTACAGTGATATTTGTGGATTAAGTTGTCTGCGAACTGAAAGGATTCCACGACTCTAAAACAGTGTCGGTGGGCGTAACAAACTAGGACTCCTGGAGAATGTTTATCAGTCTTTGAGTCCTCATATTCCCCGTCATTTCGTGTCGAGGTCTACTGCTGCGTCGTTGTTTGTTGTCGGCTTCCTTTGCTATGAATAATATTATAGACGTGAATTTGTTTTACACGGCTTATTTAGCCCCGAAGGGCCGACGGAAATCAGGTAGGAGGCGAAGGAAGGAAGGAAGGAGAGAAGTCCTTGCCTCACACTATCTGCGAAAACCGTTTTTTCACAAAGGTCAAGATATTATCTGCATTTCGCTTTTAATGCTGAATCACGGATGAAGCTCTTGTGCATAAAACTTACTTGCTGAATCATGGATGAAACCCCATTGAAAAAAAATGTTCTAAACATGATCTGCTTTGCAAATGTCAGGATACTTTCCCCATTCACTGGCGCCATTACAGGTGCCAACAATACAGTCAACGATCGAACCGTGGCTGAGAGTTTCATCTAGCATTATACGCTGTACAGAATACTTGATTGCGCCGAAGAAACTTCGACACATTTTTTTATTTGTTCCCGCTTATATTAATGCTGACCACTTTAGTTCATGTAATGTTATATACTTTGCAAATATTTTCCATCTATACTCTTTAAGTAGCATTCACCATCCACATTTCACTTCCATAGTGGCTCCATTTCCATAGTGGCTCAACGTCCATAATGGCTCAACTTCCATAGTGGCTCCACTTCCATAGTGGCTCCACTTCCATAGTGGCTCCACTGCCATAGTGGCCCAACTTCCATAGTGGCTCCACTTCCATAGTGGCTCCACTTCCATAGTGGCGCACCTTCCATAGTGACTCCACTTCCATAGTAGCTCCACTGCCATAGTGTCTCCTGTGATTATGAAATGCGCTTTGTAGCATATACCCTTTAAATATTCGATTATTTACTACGTATTCATTTATTTATCTATGTATTTATTTATTTGCTAATTTATATTTTTCTTGTCTAATAACTGATCTCTTCTTTCTGCATTTCTTATTACCTTCTGTTTATTTTATTTTAAGTGAACACTTCTATTAGGAGCTTGAATTTCAAGTCAGTAGCTCCTATCGTGGGTGTGTTCCATATAGGTATGGTTCATTTTCTGAATAATAATCAATAATAAATAATAATAATATAATAATAAAATAATAATAATTAATAATAATAATAATAATTGTTTTTTATTATTATTATTATTATTATTAAAAGCCACTTATGACTTTTCTCAAGTAAAAGCATTCTTTTCTGTAAAGATTTACTTATCAATGATCTTGTAGGCTTTTTTTGTATGAATAATGATAATAATAATAATAATATAATAATAATAATAATAATAATAATATAGATTGGGAAGGGAACACGATCAGGAAAGAATATATGCAGAGACTCAAGGCAATACTCAAGTCAAAACTCAACGCCGGAAATATGATAAAAGCCATAAACACATGGGCAGTGCCAGTAATCAGATACAGCGCAGGAATAGTGGAATGGACGAAGGCAGAACTCCGCAGCATAGATCAGAAAACCAGGAAACATATGACAATACACAAAGCACTACACCCAAGAGCAAATACAGACAGACTATACATAACACGAAAGGAAGGAGGTAGAGGACTACTAAGCATAGAGGACTGCGTCAATATCGAGAACAGAGCACTGGGGCAATATCTGAAAACCAGTGAAGACGAGTGGCTAAAGAGTGCATGGGAAGAAGTACTAATAAAAGTAGAAGAAGACCCAGAAATATACAGAGACAGGAGAATGACAGACAGAACAGAGGACTGGCACAACAAACCAATGCACGGACAATACATGAGACAGACTAAAGAACTAGCCAGCGATGACACATGGCAATGGCTACAGAATGGAGAGCTAAAGAAGGAAACTGAAGGAATGATAACAGCGGCACAAGATCAGGCCCTAAGAACCAGATATGTTCAAAGAACGATAGACGGAAATAACATCTCTCCCATATGTAGGAAGTGCAATACGAAAAATGAAACCATAAACCACATAGCAAGCGAATGCCCGGCACTTGCACAGAACCAGTACAAAAAGAGGCATGATTCAGTGGCAAAAGCCCTCCACTGGAGCCTGTGCCAGAAACATCAGCTACCTTGCAGTAATAAGTGGTACGAGCACCAACCTGAGGGAGTGATAGAAAACGATCAGGCAAAGATTCTCTGGGACTATGGTATCAGAACGGATAGGGTGATGCGTGCAAACAGACCAGACGTGACGTTGATTGACAAAGTCAAGAAGTATCACTCATTGATGTCGCAATACCATGGGACACCAGAGTTGAAGAGAAAGAGAGGGAAAAAATGGATAAGTATCAAGATCTGAAAATAGAAATAAGAAGGATATGGGATATGCCAGTGGAAGTCGTACCCATAATCATAGGAGCACTAGGCACGATCCCAAGATCCCTGAAAAGGAATCTAGAAAAACTAGAGGCTGAAGTAGCTCCAGGACTCATGCAGAAGAGTGGATCCTAAAAACCGGCACGCATAGTAAGAAAAGTGATGGACTCCTAAGGAGGCAGGATGCAACCCGGAACCCCACACTATAAATACCACCCAGTCGAATTGGAGGACTGTGATAGAGCAAATAATAATAATAATAATGAACCAAACAAAAACTTCTTTCAGTTTTCTTCTGAAGATTGAAAAAGAAACCCACAAAATCACTTTGTAACTTGTTTACTTCTAAGTATTTACATTTAGTTTTACTACACACTCGAGTACTTTCAGGCCCTATCTGTGGCCCATTTTCAAGAGATGTTTGGGATGTTAGCCTGGGTCAAGGCCCAGCAGTCTTCTGGAACTTCTTCTCGTTGAGCTGTCATTTATGTGATGGCTGTTCTGGTTTCCTTGAGAGTTGCCAATCCCCTCTTGTCGCTCTGATATCCTGAGCTGATGGTCAATGGGATTAATCCTTGAGGTAAGGGTGTGGTCACCAAAAGTCTGTTGGGCAGGAAACCTAATCTCCAGGTCAGCAGGGTCAATCTTAGCTTCTTTTAATATCAAAGCTCGGCTTATGGGATCTTCTGAGGTAAAACCTTCGTTTCCTTCTATTACTTTAATCTCTCTGATGAGTGCACCTTCTACTACCCTCCTGTGACTAATTTTGTTGCTTTTGTATATAAGCCTACTGTTTTTGAAATCCATCGTATGGTTATTTTCCCAATTCCCAACAATGCCTAGCTATAGCACTCCCCTGAGAGTTAAGTTGTACTGCCCTTTTATGTTCTTGGATTCTAGTCCTTATTCCCCTTCCTGATTCCCCCACATATCTGTCTCCACAATTGTTGCAATTGATTATGTATACCACCGGATACATCATCTGTATTACTGTCTTCTCCTTCCAATTTATTTTTACATACTTTGTTTTTTACGGTATTATCAAAGGTATATACAAATTTATATTTACTTTCTTTCATTTTTGAAGTGATTTGTTTCATTTTAGGCATAAAAGGGAGGGCAACGATTTTCTTGTTTTCTTTATTCCATGGGCCACAGATAGGGCCTGAAAGTACTCGAGTGTGTAATAAAACTAAATGTAAATACTTAGAAGTAAACAAGTTACAAAGTGATTTTGTGGGTTTCTTTTTCAATAATAATAATAATAATAATGATAATAATAATAATAATAATAATAATAATAATAATAATAATAATAATAATAATAATAATAATAAAATTAATAGCTAAAAGAAAGCTTTTGATCCAGTTCCAATACGAAAAGTAGAGTTTTGACTGCTCTTGAATTGTCATTTTGAAATGTAATTCCCAAAGTCAGTGCCGTCTTTTTCGTTTCATTTTTCATTTCCTTTTTTTAGGCGACTAGTCTCCCAAATCCAAATCAGGATTAAGGAAAATTCATCGGTAATTCTGGAAATGACGAATTCGAAACACAATGGGCTTCTGTGAGATTTTTTTCTTTCCCCTGACATTTTTGCAGTGTCGTCTTAAGCTAGCCAATGGATTAAGCGTGGGTTTTTTTGTCCTCTCTCTCTCTCTCTCTCTCTCTCTGTGTGTGTTAGAGTGATTGAGTGGGATTCAATACCTCATTGGTGGACGGAGCAACTTGCCAAACGTAGAAAGTGTTCGCAGGCCTTTTCCTTGATTACTTTTTTTTTTTCAATTTCTTGGATGATTTTGATGACGACGATGGTGATTAGGTTTTAAAATTACTGTTGGCTCCTCGGCGACACGTCGAGTCGATTTCATCAGCGGTCATTTCTAGAGCCAGCCGGTGGAATAGTACGCGTCAGCGATTTGCGTCTACATCGTTGCGACCTCATAAACCCGCGTAAAATTGGTTGTTGCTTTTGCTGGTACGTATATCTTATTCTTTTACGATATACCTACCTATATATCAGGGGGTTGGCTGCTATAGTAGATTCACATCACCCGTGCATCTGACGCCTAGGCCAGTCCCTTACGACGCTCATGATTGGCTGTTGATAAGCCAATCACAGGGCTGGAAACTCTCAGTCTCTCTCGAGAGTTCACCAGACAGGATGTATATTCCACCTCTCTTGATGGATGCTTTTGAAAGACGTGTCCCTCAGGAGAGGTGGAACATACATCCTGCCTATGTGAACCCTCTCGAGAGACTGAGAGTTTCCAGCCCTGTGATTGGTTTCTCAACACCCAATCGTAAGGGACTGGTCTAGACGTCAGATGCACGGGTGATGTGAATTTGCTATAGCTATTTACAGTACCTCTATCAGCAATTGGTTGCTTTAGTACTTATTCAATACATTTGTCCCAGGAGTTGGCCAACTCCTGATATGAAGGTATTGTAAAAACGATAAGAACTAGCTACCATAGGAAGTTAATGTAAAACGGTACGCACTAGCTATAGTAGATTCACAGCAACCTTCCCATACGACGCTCCTGATTGGCTGTTGGTAAGCCCATCACAGAGCTGGAAGCTCTCAGTCTCTCTCGAGAGTTCACATAGGCAGGATGTATGCTCCACCTCTCCTGAGGGAAGGGACGTACATCCTGCCTGTGTGAACTCTCTCTCAAGAGAGACTGAGAGTTTCCAGTCCTGTAATGGGCTTATCAACAGCCAATCAGGAGCGTCGTAAGGGACGGGCCTAGACATCAAATGCACGGATGATCTGAATGTACTATAGCTAGTACCTATTGTTTTACAATGCCTCTATATCAGGAACCGGCCTTTTCTAGTACTTCAAGATGAGATCGATTCTATGAAATTTAGCCTGTCAAGCCAGGCACTGGTAAATGTGTCCATTTAGCATTTCAAGGAAGTGGGAAGAGGGCGTTAGAGTGGTTGAACAGCGAGATAAAGAGATAAAGAAAACAGATAAAACACAAGAATCTGAAACTTTTAATGGGAGAAAGCTTCACAGTTGCATTACTTAGTCATTAGGTGGAGGTGTTGGACAGCAAGATTGAAGACAAGGAACTGTAATGGAGATAAAGTTAAAAAAAAAATAAAAAATAAAAAGTGGATGCAATTGCTGGCCGGAGGGACACTGCAAACGCCCTTTAGAAATGCGCACAGTGCACCACGTGAGATGCACAGACGGCACTGCTCCCCACGGGCGACTTCACGTTGTGGAATAAAGATCATATGATATTTGTGTATTTTATGCCAGTATTGCAAGCGCATTCTCACGTGATTATAAAATGCAGAAACCCCGTCAGTGCACCTCATGCATTGCACTGTAGGCCTTACTTGAGGTTCTTTGCAGCGTCCCTTCGACCCCTAGCTGCAAACACTTTTCATTCCTTTTTGGCTTTAAAATAAAAAAAATATCAAATTTTTTTTTTTTTTTTTTTTTTTTAACAAAAAAAAAAAAAAATCAAAAAAAAAAAAAAAAAAGAAAAATATAAAATTATATAAAAAAGAACCCCCCCCCTGGGCCACCTAAGCAAGGCCCCCTCCTCCCACTACATAAAGAATAAAAACTGATAAAAAAAAAAAAAAAATATAAAATAAAAATTAATAAAAAAAAAGAAATAAAAAAAATTAAAATTATTTAAAAAAAATGGGTAAAAAAAAAAAAATTAAAAAAAAAAAAAAAATAAAAAAAAAAATCAAAAAAAAAAAAAAATAATAAAATAATAAAAAAAAATATATGAAAATTAAAAAAAATAAAAATAAAAAAAAAAAAAAAAAAATTAAAAAAAAAAGTATTAGAAAATAAATAAAATAAGCTTTAAAATCCCTCCGTTCATATTCTCGATCTCCCAACCTACTTGACGCCCTCTCCTAACAAGGATTTCATAGTGCAACTGCTACGAGGTTTTCCTCCTGTTACGCCTTTCAAACCTTTTACTCTATAGCTCCTCAGTGGCGTGGTCGGTATGGTGTTGGCGTGCCACCTCGGTGGCCGCGAGTTCGATTCTAAGGCATTCCCATGAGGGGTGAGGGATGTGTATTTCTGGTGATAAAAGTTCACTCACGACGTGGTTCGGAAGTCACGTAAAGCCGTTGGTCCCGTTGCTGAATAACCACTGGTTCCATGCAACGTAAAAACACCAAACAGACAAACAAACCTTTTACTCTTAATTTCTTCTTCAGCGCTGAGTAACTGAATCATAGGTCCCAGCGCTTGGCCTTTGCCCTAAATTTAATGTCCAATGCCATAAAACGTAGAAAATGTGCACAAACACGCCTTTGACCCTATAGCTTACCGCAACAGACTAATAGGTGTCTCACGTCGCGAAACACAGAACGCACGAACACTGCTCGCGTTCTTGCCTTGTTTATATCGCGCGATTTCTCTCTGGAATTTTGAAGAGCAACAGAGAGTGATAGGCGTAGGGGAGAAGGGTGTGATATTGTTCCCGTAGATAACGCAGGGTGGGGAGAAACAGCGGCGGTACCGAGTGTCTGGGGATATCTGGAGGAGATACGCTTACGAATTCGGTGAAGGAGATACTACACGGGAGAGGGAGAGGGAGAGCGTTGCTTGGCTGATTCGGCGATACCGTGCAGTGGGGGAGATGGAAGGGAAAGGTATGCAAGGGAGAAAGAGAGGGGTAGTGAAGTCATATCCTGGAGTGGAGTATATAAAGAATTACGTTGAACAGAGTGAGACAGGATTACAGAGAGAGAAAGAGCGAGAGGAATTATATCCTGGAGTATATAAGGAATTAAGTTGAACAGAGTGAGACAGGATTAGAGAGAGAGAGAGAGAGAGAGGAATTATATCATGGAGTATATAAGGAATTAAGTTGAACAAGAGAGAGAAATCGAAATCGACGTGTCTGTGTGAAGGTTAGGGAGAGAGAGAGAGTATTCCTTTCGAAAATGGAACGAAACAAGACAAAACGACGTGTTTGTGTGTGTGTGGTGTGTGTGTATTTGTTCTTGCGTGCAGCATAACTCGAACTGAACACGATAGCAAGGCGAGTTTGTTTGTTTAGAGAGTCAGCCTTCTCCTCATCGGCGCTGTTGTTGATTGATGCGAACACGATGAGGACTTTGATAAGATAGAAAGATCCTCTCTCTCTCTCTCTCTCTCTATGTCTTGTTTCCCGCTCTGGGCACATTTATCGACACCAGTCATCTATGCAAATGGGCGGCGGCGGGAGTTGTTTTCGGATGGGGGTGTGACGAAAGGGGGGAAAAGTGCTTTCTCTCTCTCTCTCTCTCTCTCTCTCTCTCTCTGGGATGCACGCTGAGGAGAGAAAAAGGCGAGAAGGTAGATGCTAGGAAGAGCAAAATTGATGAGGATTTTGTAATATAAGATCGAGAAATAGGCACTGCACTGAGACAGGGATTTTCAGTAAGACAGGTAGTTTACGTAGCAAGTTAAATCATTGTCGGTTTCAATGGGCATGATGAAGGAAGAACTCTTGGTGTTAAAGGTAAGCTTAATACCCAGGGAAAAAACGGGATATTGTAACAATAATTTATGTCATATCACATTACCGTGATTCATATACATACATCGAGCTACAGATGTCCTTTAATATCTAATTCGCTCTACCTCGGAATTAATATATTTTCATATTAATTCCGAGTATAGCGAATTAGATATTAAAGGATATTTTGTAGCTCGATTTATGTATATGAAGCACAGTAATGTGATATGACACACACACGCACACACACACACACACACATATATATATATATATATATTATATATATATATATATATATATTATATATATATATAATATATATATATATATATATATATTTTCGCATCAATAAGTTTCTTGCAGGTATCTTCATACCTGCAAGAACTTATTGATGTCACTAAAGCAATTGCTTTTAACGAAAATTTGTGCATGAGACAAACTATGCCTAAAAGTATATATATGTATATATATATATATATATATATATATATATATATATATATATATATACAGGTATTTTTGCCACGAAGGAAAAAAACTGAAAAAACGAGTTAGCCGAGTACTTTCGGTCCTATTCGGACCTCAGTAAAGGGTCCGAATAGGACCGAAAGTACTCGGCTAACTCGTTTTTTCAGTTTTTCCTTCGTGGCAAAAATACTTCATATACATAAATCGAGCTACAAATATCCTTTAATATCTAATTCACTCTACCTCGGATTAATATGAAAATATATTAATTCCGAGTAGAGCGAATTAGATATTAAAGGACATCTGTAGCTCGATGTATGTATATGAATCACGGTGGTAATGTGATATGACATATATGTATCAATATCCCGTTGTCCCTGGGTTAAGCTTACCTTGTTCTACCACAGAGGTCTTCTCATTGAAACCGACAATGATATATATATATATATATATATATATATATATATATATATATATATTTTTCTTATATACATAGATAGATAGATAGATAGATATTTTTATTGACCACAATACAAAATAATATGAATTTTACAAAAGAGTATTTGGTCCAAATTACAAAATTAAGTACAGTAGATTTTGTACAATCTCTTATACAAACTAAATGAATTTCTATTACACATATATTGTACTAAAACAAAACCAATTTAACCATACGCCTTCAACAAGTTCCTGTAATTATATTTTACACATTATAATAACGTGTTACATTCAATACAAGGAAAGAAGCTTATGTATAATTTACATACTACATCATAATCGGTTCTGGTTACTAGCAAGTCTAAAGCTGTGGTAACGTTATACGTCTGCCTGATCTGTAACGAAAGTGGACAATTTTCAATGACATGAGTCTCTGTCTGGACCTCACCGCATGAACACAACCTCTCATCCATCGGCAGACGGCCCCTACCTCTTCTGTTCCACCGACCTGTCTCAACTGCCAATGAATGAGCACTCAACCGCATTCTTGTCCATGATACACGTTCTATTTCATTAAGTCTTAATTGGTTTGTATAAAATGCATGAACGACTAAATGTGGGTTAACAGTTTTATAGAACACAATCCTATTGGAATTGGAGTTTCTGACCTTTAATTTTGCAGTTCACATTTTCCTTCCTCAATATCATCAGTATTATCAGAGATAAGGTTTCGTATATACCTCGAAACAGAGTCCTTATAGTTCATCACTATTCGCATGGCGTGAATTAAAGGGTCATCATCCATATATTCCTTTCCAAGCCACATCTTTTTGAAGAATATCTTTGCCTCGATTTGATTAATGCCCTCATCGGCGGAAGTCCCAGTTCTACCATACATACGTCATTATTAGTAGTTTTTCTGACCCCCAAAAGTTGTTTAATACACCATTTATATTGCTTTTCGATGGGTTTAATATCACCATTTAGCCATGACTCACATGAATATAATATAGTTGACATAATAGCAGCATCAAAAATTTTCTTCTTAACTAAAAATGGCACATCATTGTTTCTACTTATAAATGAAATAAATTTCAGAGTATGACACATTTTACTTATTGCATGCTGCTTGATAGCTGTTGTGGGAGAAGACCATCATCCGTAAAAGGACTGCCTAGATAAATGTACTGATTACAGTAACTAATCACATCAGAATTACATATTATGGGTTCCTTGTTTTCCCTAGTACCATTAATCACCATAAATTTAGTTTTACTGTCATTAATAATCGTCCCATAGGAATTACAAAATTCATACAAAATCCTTATTATATGTTCCATACCATCCTTTGTAGTGGATAGGAGGACAGTGTCATCCATCATGACCATAATATGCAACCAAGCAAGAAAACCATCCAAAGGGCAATTACGTTTGTATCATTTGTATCATGTCATTTACATATAAAAAACAAAATAAAATACATGAGGTAGATGAGCCTTGGCGCACACCAACAGTAGCAGCAAGGAGAGAGGGTACCAATCACGCTATTTGTGCAACGAAATACAGCCACCAATGCTAAAAGCATAGTCATCCCACATCCCATTCGTTTTAGCACAGAAAATAACTTATGTCTAGGTACACAACATAAGCTCTTCTAAAATCAACAAAGGTTACAAAAAAGCTTCAATTTCTTCCTCCTAGCTACGTCCACCAATAGCCTCAAAGTTACTATTTGCTCTACACATCCCCTCCCCGCTTGACTTCCTGCTTGCTCTCTACACGGCTTAAACCACTGACTAAGACGAGCACATAGGACCATATCGTAAATCTTAGCTATACTATTAATTACATTAATGCCTCTGTAATTACCCGCGAGAAGCCCTACTTCCTCGTTTGAATATTGTATGCATCTTTGCTGCTATCCAACTTAATGGGTAAGAACTAGACAAAAACAGATTATTAAATAATGTAGCAATTAGCATGATCCACTCAAACGGTAACATTTTGAACAAACCTGGGGGTAGACCGTCAGGTCCACTGGCTTTATTGGGCTTTAACC
Organism: Macrobrachium nipponense; assembly: GCF_015104395.2. Classification (NCBI taxonomy): domain Eukaryota; kingdom Metazoa; phylum Arthropoda; class Malacostraca; order Decapoda; family Palaemonidae; genus Macrobrachium; species Macrobrachium nipponense. The sequence goes on from NC_061099.1 coordinate 4,744,884, forward strand.
TTTTTACCTGAGTCTGTACCTCAGCTGGAGTAATTGGATCGTCCAATACAGGTATAGTTACATCTGAATGAAAATCGTCTATATTAAGACTGTCTACATTAGGAGGGTTAAATATTTGCTCAAAATATTCTTTGAATTTGCTCATCACTCGGCTTAGAGTCTGAATTACTTGGGTCCTCTATAATTTGACCTTTCCAATCAATTGCACCCCAGATCCGAGCCTGGTCTTTTCCTTTCCAACAATCTATCCCATCTACTCTGGCCATTATTTATTAAAATTCCTTCAGGATTCTCATGAGATACACTAGTGGAGGCACAATCATATAGAGTGTTGCTAAGGCGTAAGGCTGACAAATCTATATCCTCATCTCTGTCTAGCTCTACTCTGTGGCCACTAAGCTTAGTCAGAAACACATCACCGTCTATCTTTTGAAACTGAATTGACCGTTTGGTCAGTCGATTGCACGTCGTTGATATGTCACTATACTCCGCTCCATGCATGCCCAGCTCTGATGCTCGTAACTTAATCGACTCAAGAGAGACGGAAGGAGGTTGCAACACAATTGAAATAGGAGCATGATCTGATGGTAATAAATCATTATCAATTACATGAAAATCGGTGATAAACTTAACCAGCATTCTTTGATTACGATACATGTGTCAATTTCAGAAATCCATTCTCTCCCTCTTCGAAAGGTCTTTCTGCTCTGGTAATAAGAATAAGGTGTTTTTAATTATTAACAATAAGTAACTGTTCTTCTACACACAAACCAAATATAGCTACAGCATTGTCATTGGGTGTGGGTATCGGATCTGGTATAAAGGGGTACGAATAATCACTAGGCCTAATCGTTCTGTAAGCTCTCTAATGGAAGTCCCTAACCTGGAATTCATATCACCCATTACAATACATCCATTACTACATTCACTAGTTTTTATCTTTTCTTGGATTTTACTTAATTGGCTATAACTGAAATACTCGGAATCGGCAGGAGGGACATAACATGCTCCAAGCACAGTGGTATAACATTTTAATCGGAACCATATCTGATCTGCGATTGATACATCAACATCAAATACTTGCTTGTTCAAGTACTGTCTTATAAACACACAAGTTCCACCTCTAATACTGTTTGATCGGTTATAACTTACGTATGAAACATAACCCGGAAATGAAAGTGGCAAATTCGTTTTTTATTTCATTTAAAACAGATAACATCATAAGAATTCAATAAATAATTCAACATCTCTTTTTTCTATTTTATTTATACAGAGTTTATATTCCAAGACATGATCCTTATATTACTTTGTGGTCCTACTAAAAAGGGTGAGGATGCCATCTATCTATTATTACATTATCCCTGTACAATACCCTCTCCTTGTAGTCTAGACGTATATTGCATCCTACATTAGTGGGTTCTTTTTTTCCTCTTCCTCAGCATCCTTCAGCCTTTTCCATTCTCTCTTACTCCTGGGTGGGTGTTTTCTTTCTTGATATAAATCTTCTTATAGGGACCATGCAAATCCTTGAGTTTTGCAGATTTTTCCAATATTCTGTCCCGAATAGCCTTTTTTGAGTCTACCTTGATGAGAAGGGGGCGGGGCCCGGGGGGGCCGTCCGCCGCCGGGCGCCGAGGCGCCAAGTCTACGATGGAAACCAACCAGAGCCTCACGTCCCACTCCTACTGCTTCCCATATCTTTTGAATTTTATTCTCTTCTGTGGTAGCTCCATCAAGAGCTATCTGTTCCTCAGGTACACCAAACAACACCAGATTTGTCTCCCTCTTCTGTCTGTCTAGTTTGTTCAAGAAATAAACTGGTGTTGCAAAAGGATTTCTGACTGCTTTTCAATGTTTCCGTCAATCTCTTTTATTTTTGCTCTCGGGTCATTTTCTGATGATGCGATCACACGACGCAGGTCTGTCCAACTCTAACTATCAAATCTAGTTTTTTTCTCCTGCCTCGCTCCTAGTTGTTATTTCATCTTCATTTGCAGCTAGTGTAATTGCATCAATCAACTCTTCTTTTGTTAGTTATTCTATGTGAACTGGATTTTTCTGTTAATTTCCTGTAAAATCCTTTAGGACTTTTGTTCTCCATTAGCCAAAAATAAAGTGAGAAGGCAATCTACTGAGCTGTGTTATCGTCTGCTTAAGTGCCTTTGTGCGCATGCGCGAACTAAGAACAAAAAATGAACGTAGCACCTTCCCTATACTTTGTCGACTCACAAATTACACGGCTAATATGGCACACGTTCACTTTTTCAACACTTCACTGTTCACTGTCATAGGCACGGCACTCTCATAAATCTTTTATGTTACTGTAAAAGCCTCTCTGGTGCGTATATCCAATAAAATAATGGTCAAAAGCTGGAGCTGATTTTAAGCTGGACTTATCAATGGCGGTGATGATCAACATACATATATGCATTAAGCTACAAAAAATGTCCTTTAATATCCAATTCGCTCTACCTTGGAAATAATATATTTTCATATATGTTAACCGAAGGAGAATTTTTCAGTTGATCCTAAGGTCGTCTCGTGGGATCGATGCAGCCAAAGACGAGAACTCAGGGCTGCTCTGAAGCGCCTTAGACCGTGTTAGCCGTGTGGTCTGTGGCGCCTAAGGCCATGGTGGCGCCTCACTGCAGTCCTGAGTTCTGGTCTGTCGCTGGATCGATCCCACGAGACGACGAACTTATTATCAACTAAAATGGTTGAAGCGAACTGGATATTAAAGGACATTAGTAGCTTAATGCTTATATATGAATCACGGTGTGTGTGTGTCTGTATCATCACTTAGAGAAAGAGAAAAGGTTCGCCTAAAAGCGTTTATAAAATTACCTATTAAGACAAAACTGACAGAACCACAGACACAGAACAATAACTCTGTGGATATAAGAGAGACGAAGGGGCATACCTAATAATCCAGAATCCATGAAATATAAAATAATGAAGGTTTGCCTTCATTTTTCTTCAGATCTGTAAAATCTTTTAAACAAACGAAAAATGACCACCCGGATTTATTCACTGGTGAAATACTTGAAAAAAAAAGGTCATTTCCTGATGATTGAAACCAGGGGTCCAGTTCCTCATTCTCTTATTTGCAGAGCCTGAAGAAGAGAGATAAACAATAAACTCATCGACAGTCGATGGTAAAGATGAGATGAAAACTTTGAGGCTTTGAATAGTCTTAAAGAAGGTACGTTATTTAGGACACAGGAGATTATGGGACGAGGGACGGACGTTTCTGTGCTCGTTACTATTCTCAAGAAATGGAAGGCTATAAAATGATGGGGGAGGGGGGCAGTTTGTATGTGTGTGTTGGGGAAGGGGGCGGTATTGGCTTAGGTAGTTCTTTTGTAAGTCAAGGACAAATGAAGGTAGTGCACGGAATTATGTACTGTAGATGAATTGCTTCCAAGACATTAGCTGATTTTTTAGCAAAAGATTTTTTATTTCAAAAACGTTGGCGGAGTTTGGCTGGTGTTTGCAGAAACTTTCACTTTCAGAAACATTAGCAGAATTTGGCTGATTTTTAGCAGAAACTTTTATTTTCAAAACTGTTTGTGGAATTTGGCTGATGTTTTGGAGAAACTTTCACTTTCAGAAACATTGGCGGAATTTGGCTGATTTTTAGCAGAAACTTTCACTTTCAAAACTGTTTGAGGAATTTGGCTGATGTTTTGGAGAAACTTTCTCTTTCAAAATTGTGGAAAATTTGGCTGAAGTTTAGCAGAAACTTTCACTTTCAGAAACGTTGGCGAAATTTGGCTGATGTTTTGCAGAAACTTTCACTTTCTAAATAGTTTGCGGAATTTGGCTGATGTTTTGCAGAAACTCACTTTCAGAAACATTGGTGGAATTTAGCTGATTTTTAGCAGAAACTTTCACTTTCAAAACTGTTTGCGGAATTTGGCTGATGTTTTGCAGAAACTTTCACTTTCAAAATTGTGGGAAATTTGGACGATGTTTAGCAGAATCTTTCTCTTTCAAAACCGTTGGCGAAATTTGACTCATTTTTAGCAGCAAAAACCATTATGTCAAAAAACATTGGCCAAATTTGGCTGATTTTTAGCTAGTACTTTTATTTTTCAAAAACATTGGCAAACTGTGGTAGGCTCTTGATATATCAAAATTCGGGTAGGACAGCTGCAAAAAATTTGGTCAAGAAAAATAAGGCGTGACCCCACCTCCAGCTTACTGGAGGCACGTGCTAAAATCTATGGTCGAATAGCGCATTGTTTCACCAACGAAAATTAAAATAAATACGCTATAGTATTGTATTAGAAATAATAATTGTTCTGTACTGTTTAACATGCACATTATTTATTTTTTTTACATTTTCATTCTAATAAATAAATCATAACTATCCTATCCTAAAATTCATGAATCTTTAACTCAAAGCAAAACACTTTTCCAGACCTTTTCAGGCAACCCCATAGGGTTTTCTTAACCCCCACAAAAGAACAGCAACAGCAAGAATAAAACAACAACACAACAACAACAACAACAACAACAACAAAGTAGGTTGTTGGCTTACTCCCCGAGTAAGCAAAAACAAAGACATTCAACGTGTGTCCATTCATTTGACAACATATTTTACAAGTTCCTCAACAATTTGTGTCTTTGTTTTTACCTTTCTTGACCAAATTTCCTGTACTAATTCATACTACATTATATATAAATATGTATATATATATATATATATATATATATATATATATATATATATATATATATATATATCGAACTACAAATGTCCTTTAATATCTAATTCGCTCTACCCCGGAATTAATAGTTTTTTTTGATATATGTTTAACGAGGGGGAATTTATTTAAGCGATAATAGAATTGCTTGACCGACAGGCGCGAACCATCGACCTCTCAATTCCAGGACTGGCAGTGAAGCCTTAGCCAACCTCGCACCGCAAGAGATATAAGTTTTATGCCGCCTCCCACATCTCAATACCTGCCACGCCCAGGTATTTTTTGTTTTGGAGACTGCATCAAGCCCATCTCGTCCTCGGTAGCATGGTAGTGCTTTTGCCCGCACGTAGTCATATAAGTTTATGGGAGGCGGTATAAACTTATATCTCTTGCGGTGGCGAGGTTGCTAGGCTTCACTGCCAGTCCTGGAAATTGAGAGGTCGATGGTTTGCGCCTGTCGGTCAGCAATTCTATTATCGCTTAATAAATTACCCCTCTGTTAAACATATATGAAAATATATTAATTCGAGGTAGAGCGAATTAGATATTTAAAGGACATTTGTAGTTCGATATATGTATATGGAATCACGGTAATGTGATATGACATAATAATATGACTACGTGCGGGCAAAAGCACTACCACCGCTACCGAGGACGAGATGGGCTTGATGCAGTCTCCAAAACAAAAAATACCTGGGCACGGCAGGTATTTGAGATGCGGAGGCGCGCCATAAACTTATATCTCTTGTGGTGGCGAGTTTGGCTAAGGCTTCACTGCCAGTCCTGGAATTGAGAGGTCGATGGTTCGCGCCTGTCGGTTCAGCAATTCTATTATCGCGTAATAAATTCCCCCTCGGTTAAACATATATGAAAAAATATATTAATTCCGGGGTAGAGCGAATTAGATATTAAAGGACATTTGCAGTTCGATATATGTATATGAATCACGGTAATGTGATATGATGTATATATATATATATATATATATATATATATATATATATATATATATATATATAATATTGTGTGTTTGTGTGTGTGTGTGTGTGTGTGTGTGTGTAGGTTGTGTAAAGAAAGATACTTTTGGCATCTTCGCATTGCGATTCTATTGGTAAATTCAACACACACACGCACACGCGCACACACACACACACACACACACACAAGTATGCACATAGCCTATGTGTATTTGTACGTATACATGCTTATCGTGGATGTTAGTAGGCGAATATGCTTATAGGTATGCGTGCCGTTAATTCTTCACACACAAACACTCAAATTTGTTACCAAGAGGCACTGCAATTATCCCCCGAATGATTGCTAGTCATTAATTGTATTATTTCCGCGTGTAAGGGATATGTAATTAACTGATAACATTGTTATTTCGTTTCGTTATTAATTACCTCTATGTCAGGAGAGCGACGGTTAATGTGCGTCGTGTCTCTCTCTCTCTCTCTCTCTCTCTCTCTCTCTCTCTCTCTCTCTCTCTCTCTCTCTCTCTCTCTCTCCTCTATATATATATATATATATATATATATATATATATATATATGTATATATATATATATATATATATATATATATATATATATATATATATATAGAGAGAGAGAGAGAGAGAGAGAGAGAGAGAGAGAGAGAGAGATTTTATTATATATATATATGTATATACATAGTTATTATTATTATTATTATTTTATTATTATTATTATTATTATTATTATATTACATATACATATATTTATACTATATATATGTATATATGTATATATATTATATATATTTTATATTAGGTATAAATATAGAATTTATATATATATATATATATATATATATATATATAGTATTAATAGTATGTATATATACATATATTTATACGTACATATACGTATTTATGTAATATGTATACAGACGTACATACACACATCTACACTTTCAAGTTTCCCTCGTCTTCAATAACACTGACCACACGACAGCACCCAAATTGGCGGTCAGAATCCGCCCTATATTTAAACCAGAGATAAGAAGGAAGAATATCTTGATTAAAACTCCGCGCAATGCCCTTCCTCCCACTCGATTATGTCCAGCGGTGTGGTAAATGGACAAAAGAAGGTGACACATGCCCCAAAGGAGCCAGGGGTTGGAAGGGGGGTTGGGTAGATGCTGGTCCTTGCAACGAGATTGCCAACAGGAGTAGGTCGAGGTGAGTTTTAAAACAGGGAGCCAATTTTACGCTCGCTTGTGATTTTGACTGGCTCTCTCTCTCTCTCTCTCTCTCTCTCTCTCTCTCTCTCTCTCTCTCTCGTGCTGCGGGTCACGACACTGGAGAAACCAATCGATTTATAAGAGTTGACTGAGGACGATGATACTATGTTAATATCTAGTTAATATCAATTATATTAACCTGGCGTTAATATTGAAGGAACTTGATACTGCCATCTTTGAATTAACGTGATATCATTGGTTGAGGATGATAATGATATTATGTTTAGGGAGAAGAAAAGTATGACTGAGGGTTCAGATAGTAGGTCAGGAAAGAGGGGAAGGTGGAAAGGGGAAGAATTTAAAGGAAAATAAGTAAGGAAAGTGTAATTGAAAGAGCTTAAAAGGAAGTGTGGAAAAACACAATAAAGGATAAAAGTAAGACACGTTAAAAAGGGAGGGTTTTAAAGAGAAAGGAAGGTTTGGATTACAGGAAGAGCGAGGAAAAGGAAAAAGTAATGAGTGAATGGAGGAAGAACAAGGGAGAACTTTGAAAACGGGAAACTGAAATTTCGTGATCGTAGAAAATGGTGTAACGACGCCATTGACAAGGGGAAACTTAAGAATATTGCGGTATGCTGATATTTGTGCAAGGGGTTACTAAAGAATATTGGGGTAAGCTAATTTGTGTGCAGGGGAGAGCATCACGTTAGATTACACGTAAAGACGAAACGGAGGACTTGAGAAATTAGGGAATAGGGAGGAAGGTAAGGAAAGGAAACGACTGTTCCCCAAGGGTGGACAGAACGAGTTGAAGTTGGGGCCAAACGGAAGTTGAATCTTGAGGGAAGTTTCGTTTCAAATGAGAAACAGAAAATCTTGGACGAAGGGAGAGATTGAGAGGGACGGGTTGATAGTTGATATGGGACTTAAAAAATAAGTAAATAGATAAATAAAAAAAATGGGAAGGTAACTATTTAAGTTTTGAAGGATTTGACCCAGAGCTCAAAATATGGAGTAACGTAACATAAAAGATTATTATGGTTGTAAAAAATAAAGCGGAGAACCTCTCTCAGTAGTAACAGGAAAACAGGAGCATTTAAGATAAGTAAAAAAATACGCCGAAGTTTCTTCGGCGCAATCGAGTTTTCTGTATGAGCTGCGGCACATGAAGCCTTCAGCCACAGCGCAATGATGTTATGTCTTATGGCACTGCCAGACGCACGATTATGGCTAACTTTAACCTTAAATACAATCAAAACTACTGGGGTTAGAGGGCTGCAATTTATTGTGTTTGATGATTGGAGGGTGGATGATCAACTTACCAGTTTGCAGCCCTCTAGCCTCAGCAGTTTTTAAGATCTGAGGGCGGACAGAAAAAGTGCGGACGGACAGACAAAGTCATCTCAATAGTTTTCTTTTACAGAAAGCTAAAGTGAGAGAACCTGAGAAAATATAGGGTTAAGGAATAAAATAATATTAATAAAAAAACACACACAAGGTTAAAGATAGCTAAAGCTCAATATGAAAGCTGATGTCAAGACTAATAAACAGTAACTATGGAAAATATTATTATTATTATTATAATTGTTATTATTATTATTATTATTATTATTATTATTATTATTATTTTGCTCTATCACAGTCCTCTAATTCGACTGTGTATTTATAGTGTGGGATTCCGGGTTGCATCCTGCCTCCTTAGGAGTCCATCACTTTTCTTACTATGTGCGCCGTTTCTAGGATCACACTCTTCTGCATGAGTCCTGGAGCTACTTCAGCCTCTAGTTTTTCAAGATTCCTTTTCAGGGATCTTGGGATCGTGCCTAGTGTTCCTATGATTATGGGCATAATTTCCACTGGCATATCCCATATCCTTCTTATTTCTATTTTCAGATCTTGATACTTATCCATTTTTTCCCTTTCTTTCTCTTCAACTCTGGTGTCCCGTGGTATTACTTTCTTCTTGATTTTGTCAATCAACGTCACGTCTGGTCTATTTGCACGTATCACCCTATCTGTTCTGATACCATAGTCCCAGAGGATCTTTGCCTGATCGTTTTCTATCACTCCTTCAGGTTGGTGTTCGTACCACTTATTACTGCAAGGTAGCTGGTGTTTCTCGTCTTCACTGGTCTTCATATATTGCCCCAGTGCTCTGTTCTCAATGTTGACGCAGTCCTCTATACTTAGTAGTCCCCTCCCTTCTTCCTTTCGTGTTATGTATAGTCTGTCCGTATTTGCTCTTGGGTGTAGTGCTTTGTGTATTGTCATATGTTTCCTCGTTTTCTGATCTATGCTGCGAAGTTCTGCCTTCGTCCATTCCACTATTCCTGCGCTGTATCTGGTTACTGGCACTGCCCATGTGTTTATGGCTTTTATCATATTTCCGGCGTTGAGTTTTGACTTGAGAATCGCCTTGAGTCTCTGCATATATTCTTTCCTGATCGTGTCCTTCATCTCTTGATGTTTTATATCCCCTCCTTCCATTATTCCCAGGTATTTGTATTCCGTCTCATCTATGTGTTTGATGTTGTTTCCATCTGGTAGCTTTATCCCTTCAGTTCTTGTTACTTTGCCCTTTTGTATGTTGACTAAGGCACATTTTTCTATTCCAAACTCCATCCTGATGTCCCCAGATACAATCCTTACAGTCTGGATTAGGGTATCTATTTCCTTGATGCTCTTACCATACAGCTTGATGTCGTCCATGAATATCAGGTGGTTAATTCTGTTGCCTCTTTTCTTGAGTTAGTACACAGCATCCATCTTCTGTAGTACTTTTGTCACGGGAATCATGGCTGCTACGAAGAGTAGTGGGGCAGTGAGTCGCCCTGGAAATATCCCTCTCCATGTGATGATAACCTCTGCTAGTCTTATTTCAGAGCTTGTAAGTATTGTATTCCAGTTGTGCATTGTATTTTTGAGGAAGCTGATGGTGTTTTCCTCTGCCCCATATGTAATAGTTACATTTTAATATACAGATAAATTCCATATCTGTAAATAAACCCACGACCTAAGGGGTCATTGGCGAATTAGGAGTGTCCTACGTAACCATAAACAAGTGATTAAGAAAAATATGCATAAAAGTATATGTAAAAAAAATACATATCTAATGGACAAATTCATAAATAAAGAGAAATGCATGGAAAATACAGATCCATGTTTGATATATATGGTATAATGTTAATAAATGATTATGAGGTACCAAAAAATTAAAAGGTTAACATGTAAACATGAAGATTATAGTAATAGTTAACCCGATTAAGAATAGTTGTTACCTCGTGGAGATACATAAATTATACATGATTGATAATAGGTAACCCGATTAAGAATAGTTGTTACCGTGTGGAGATACATGATTTATACATGATCATGGATAACTGTTCAAGAATATTTGTTACTCTTTGTAAAGATATAAAGATAACATATGACTGTGCACAAGATATAGATTCCTGGTACGTACACGCACCAAAATTTTAATATATAGGGCTTCAATATTTTATTAGGTGCCCGAAAGATACTTTTAACTGTTCATATATTCAATAAAATATAATGCAAAGACTTGGAGTTTCTTGTCCTACATATTGCCAGCGTACAGACCGCTTTTCACACACAACACAATTCCAGACAATTTTCTTCTGAGTCAAGTGAAATGGCCAGTTTCAAATGGCTCTGAACGTAAACGCCTTTAACGCAATAGGAGTGTCGTCTGGACGTGGCAGAACGTTCCTCTGAAGATCCGTCTGTGTTCGCCTCAACCTACGCCAAGCAAAGATGTTAACGGCGAAATAGCCTTTCGCTGATGATACCTGTCAGTAACTTCCACATTATTGATAGGCAGGTGATAGGCCTGTAGTTACTGGCTATATTTCCCTTACTCTTGTCTTTCTGGACTAAGGATGTTCTTCCTGTGGTCATCCATTTGGGCGCATGGTGATTTGTTATTATTATTATTATTATTATTATTATTATTATTATTATTATTCAGAAGATGAACCCAATTCATATGGAACAAGCCCACCACAGGGGGCCACTGACTTGAAATTCAATCCTCCAAAGAATATGGTGTCCATTAGGAAGAAGTAACAGAAGGTAATGGGAAATACAGAACGAAGAGATGATTTATTAATAGATGAAACATAAATTAACAAATCAGTAAAGAAATAGATAAAAAATGTAATCAGATGACTGAAATACAAGAATTGAATTATGACTGACGGAATTAATGAAAACAGTAAGAAGAAAGGATAAATGAATTATGACTGTTTTTTTCCAAAATGGCCATTGAAGGACGCCGGAACCTAATCTCCAGAAGATTTATTCAAACCGGAAAGTTAACCGAAACCCTCATTTCTACCTAATGCGTCTAAGACGATGGAAGAAAAAAGTCATCACGCTGTCAACGAGAAAGTAATTCATTCGGCCCGAACTTTTATCATCTCCGTTTTAACGAGACAACAGATGGCATTTGTGGAGTGAGTTCCCCCGCCCCCCTCTCCCCCCCCACCCCCCCAACCCCCAACCGCCCAAATTCCCTCCCGAACCAATTTGGGCGAAAAATATGCAAATGATATCGGTGACAACTTGCTTCAGACTGGCCGCTAATGGAGTCTTTTGTGAAATTGCCTCTTTTGAAGGCATAAGTATACCCGTCCGAAGAAGTTTTGTGAAAGGTCGAGTTTTGTAACCGAACAATAATTGTCCTTTTGTCTGATCCAGTACGGGGGTTGTGCCGTCTGTGTTCCTCGCGTGGGGCACTGTAGGCATTACTTGAGTGTCTTTTGCAGCGTCACTTCCTGAGACCGGTAACTGCAACCTCTTTCATTTCCACTGTTTGGTCGACTTAATGTCTTACTATCTTTACGATAATTGTATAATGAATCTAATGCTGAAAATAGAGAAATCCTTAAAAACGGAGATAGCCATATGAAAGAAATTCATCAGATTAAATAAATCACACAATAAACGAATAGACGTACCCGATATCTCACATCGCCTAACTAGAAAAAGAATGTTTATGTCACCAAAGCCGTGTCCTGAACAGAAGAAGCCTTACTTCCCTTGAACTCCTTTCTTCTACCCCACCCCCCTCCCCCTCTCCTTTTCATCGCTTTCAATGATCCTTCATTCCCATCTCTAGCTCCTCGATAATCACGTATATAACCCTTTATACGCGTAATCCTAGGTTTGATCTCGGCATCAATGACTTTCAGCAGTTCTCCTGCTGCCTTCAGGGGAAAAAAAAGCGGGTGCGATTTCACACGTTCTTCTCCTCTCTGCTCTCATTTACACCAAGTTCAAACCGGCCCCGGCACCCCTTGCCCCAAGGGGTTCTGTCATTCACAGAGGTCTAATTTCGTCGTTCAGAATGGTTTTTGTGGTGTCCTGTTTGTGCGGATTGCGAAGGCTTGGCTGGGAGTGAAGAAGGCGATGGTTGGCTGAGGTGTAAGGGTGTAGGATATGGAATAATGGTGTATATAAGGATACAGTCGTTGGCAGTACTATATGTATATGTAAGTATATTTATGTATATTCATATGTCTGTGTGTGTGTTTGTGTGTGCTGTGTGTCAGTCTGTTGGAGGGAAATAATGGCCTCTCATTCGGACGACCGAGGTTCGTTCCCGGTGTGAGTCAGAAATTTATTATATATGTAATA
>NC_061099.1:4762455-4764955 GCF_015104395.2 Macrobrachium nipponense
CTGGGTAGATTCTCATTCAGCAAATTACCTTGTTGTTACAAAAGTATTCGTTAAATTGCATTCATACAGAGAGAGAGAGAGAGAGAGAGAGAGAGAGAGAGAGAGAGAGAGAGGGGGGCATCTTAAACCACTCCAACTACTGGAAACTGGGCATGTTCTCAGAAAATAAGCTTGTTACAAAAGGATTCGTTAAATTTTATATGTAGAGAGAGAGAGAGAGAGAGAGAGAGAGAGAGAGAGATCTTTAACCACTCCAAATGACTCGGTGCCATGTAGGTCGCAATATTGTTTTTGTAAAAGGCTGGAAACTGGGCATATATTCTCATTTAGGAAATAATATGGATGATGTTACTTACGGATTCATGAGAGAGAGAGAGAGACAGAGACAGAAAGATCTAACCACTTGTTAAGAGACAGAGACAGAAAGATCTAACCACTTGTTAAGTTGTGGAGACGAACTATATATTCTCATTTAGCAAATAACCTTTTTTGCTACTTAAGGATTTGTTTAAATTGCGTTCGTAGGAAAATACATTTGCTGTTCAGTTGTCAGGGACGCTTTGTAATGCATCCCACTTTCCACGTGGTGGGTCCTTTATTGCATTTTTTGTGCATAGCATTTTTAATTAGGCTCCTCTCTCTGGAAATAGAATGTAGTGCTAAACCGCCTTTTTTTGTTTATTTATTTTGCTTATGTTTTCATAGGACCTCCCTCTCGACATATAATGGTGAGTGTGAATCGGTATTTTTTTTACTGCTTTCATAGTTTCTCTCTCTCTCTCTCTCTCTCTCTCTCTCTCTCTCTCTCTCTCTCTCTCTCTCTCTCTCTCTCTCTGGCGACCTAAAATTGTGAGTGCTAAAGCTGTTTCATTACTGTTTTCATAGGACGTGCTATCTCTCTCTCTCTCTCTTCTCTCTCTTTCTCTCCTCCTCTCTCTCGCTCCTCTCCTCTCTCTCGTCTGCTCTCTTCTCTCTCTCCGTGCTGGAGAATCCCTTGGGTTTCTGCGGAACAAATCCTTTCTCTCCCTCATGTTGTTATTCCGTCTGGACGACTGAGGATCTTTTGATGAAATTGCGGGAGGTAAATTAACCAAGAAATGGAGTGCGGACCTCTTAATGAGAATACAAGACAGAGTGACAGGCAGAAAGAAAGACTCCGAGTCAGGCGGAGATGATGATAGATAAGGAGCTTCGGTTGACTTGGATAGATAATGACGCGGTGAGAATATATATATTATATATATATATATATATATATATATATATATATATATATATATATATATATATAGCTATAAGCCACGAAGGAAAATAAACAACGGAGATTCTACAAGATCTTTCGACGTTCAACGTCCTTTACTGAGTAAAGGACGTTGAACGTCGAAAGAACTTGCAGAAACTCCGTTGTTTATTTTTTTCTTCGTGGGCTTATACCTTTATTTATGGATTTATCACGTTCCAAACTTTCGTGATTCAGTTATACATATACATATATATATATATATATATATATATATATATATATATATATATATATATATATATATATATATATATATAACTTTAATCAGCGAATAATATAAATGTTTGCAATATTTATATATTCTTTTTATTATTGGCAATGAGTTCAGATTTAAATACTAAGTTACCAGTTTACAAACTCTGCAAATGATTTTCTCTTAAAAATGAAATAAATGCGGTATTTACCATTTATGAATGAGTGTTAGTTTACAGACATAAAATAGTTCACAATTATTTCAAATTTATTCATTTTTATCATATATTATAATAATTTGAGTTTCATGATGCTTCTAATGGCAGGTGTAAGTGCGTTGTTTTGATCTATTCAACAAAGGAGAGAGAGAGAGAGAGAGAGAGAGAGAGAGAGAGAGAGAGAGAGAGAGAGAGAGAGAGATGACTTCAAATTACCATCTATATTTAGCAGAAAATGTCAGTTTGAATTTAAACTCGACAAAGCGAGCCACATTTTAGGTTCTGATTTCCAACGACTTCTCTTCAATCACTCTACTAAATGAACACGCATTTCTCTCTCTCTCTCTCTCCTCTCTCTCTCTCTCTTTCTTTCTCTCTCGTCTCTCTCTCTCTCTCTTGTTTTCTCTCTCTCTCTCTCTCTCTCTTCTTCTTCTTCTCGATCCTAGAACTCCCAAAGGTATTGCCGTACAAATCGCCTATGAATTTATCGTTGTTTGGTTTATCTGTTGAATTTATTTAAAAGCCAGACTAAGTCATGTTCGTCTTGAGCGCATGGTGTACTGTAACTTATTTTGAATAAAAACCTTTAGATACTGTTCTTTAAATAGGGTCTTGATGTTAATTGTGTTAATACACAGGAAGGTTGTGATATATATATATATATATATATATATATATATATATATATATATATATATATCTATATATATATATATATATATATATATATACATATGTAAATAAATTATTCTGTAAAACAGGATATGTATCAAGTATAAAAAGCCCA
>NC_061099.1:4769955-4772455 GCF_015104395.2 Macrobrachium nipponense
CCTCTGTACACACACACACACACACAAACACGCACACACACACACACACACACACACACACACACACACAGAGAGAGAGAGAGAGAGAGAGAGAGAGAGAGAGAGAGAGATTTTCCGAAATGAAAGGGAACTTCGGCTGAACGTTAAGAATTTTATTCAGGAGTATTCTCGTGATGATAAAGACCACAGTACAGAGAGAGAGAGAGAGAGAGAGAGAGAGAGAGAGAGTTAGTTATTCGAAGTATAAGGGAACTTCGTTGAACATTATGAAATGATTTACTCTCGTGATGACAAAGAAGACCTCTTTACAAAGGAGAGAGAGAGAGAGAGAGAGAGAGAGAGAGAGAGAGAGAGAGAGAGAGAGGTTTCCGCATTATCGTCTGCTCTCTCTGGTTATTTCTTCGATGACATTTTCGCCAGCCAGTTGCGTCGTCTCGAGGTCTTTAAATGTCTAGGTTAATGCTTCGCTCTCATAAGGCGTCAACCCCACTCATAATGGCGGTGACGCTTTTTCATTAGTGACACGCTCTCTCTCTCTCTCTCTCTCTCTCTCTCTCTCTCTCTCTCTCTCTCTCTCTCTCTGACGAAATTTAGCTTGTTTGGCAGATTCGCAATACGATGAGGCAGCAGGAAGGGAACTGGCATTTCTCATCTATGAGATCGCAACAGTCCTAACCATAAAGATACAAAAGCATTCATAGACATATTAGAAGGATATAATCCTTCAAACTGGAACAAATCAACGGAAAACATCTTGAAAATGATTGGAGAAATTCCAAATAAAATCCAAGTGGTCAAGAGACTCATAAAGAAAATATACATAAACCAACATATTCCGACAAAGAAAATGAATAAGGTGAACATTGTGAATATCCTAATTGATGCATTAGGAAAAAGAATGCCAAAAGCATGCAAACTGTGTAAGGTGTGGTATATCATAGTTAATCCACAAAACCTAATCAGAAACTGTGCTGCATGCAACATTCCGACCCATCCACAGTGTGCTGAGGTAATGCAAGATATGAGAAAAGATACAGAATATTTGGCTCAACATGTCTATCATGGATAGACAATGTTATTAAATCAAGATTGAATGTACAAATAGTTGAGGATGAAGAAGAAGAGGAAGAGGAAGAAGAAGAAGAGGAAAACGGAAGAGAAGTAAACTAAACTGAAATGACAGAAAAAAATAAGGAAAACAAAGAACAAGATAAAAGTATGGATGCAGAGATACTCATTGATACTACATATGAGGCAATAAAAGCAGCATACTTACGAAGAAATAAATTACGATATGACAACACAAAAGAAAATCCCGAAGAGGCTCTACCCAGATCTACACAATGACGGGAAAGAGGAAAAAATAGAGAAAAAAGACAAAGACTGCAACCTTTTGGAAAGAGGGAATTGCAGATTTGGAGAAAGATGTTACTACAAACATCCTAAGGTATGTCACAACTATGAAATATATGGTAAATGTGCATACCTAGATGGCTATGAGGATGATTGCAGAGATCTGCATCCAAATATATGCAAAAACCTAAAAGAAGGAAAAGGATGTAAGTTCGACAAAAAATGTAAATATATGCACCCTGTAGCCATGAATCATAATCAAATAAATAAGCAATCAAGTAATAAAATCCAAAATAAGAAAGAAACAAATAAAGAGAGGAATAAGAATATCAGGTAAAAAAAAAAGCAAGCCATGAACGAGATATGCAGAGATGTCAGCAAAAAATTTCAAAGCCTCAGCTCCAAGATTCTACTCAAGAGATAATAACTGTATTTATTATGCAAGAGGATATTGCAGATACGGAGAAAATTGCAGATTCAGACACAAAATGAATAATTATGATGAGGGAAGACAAATATTATGGAAAAGTTGGATTTTTTAATGTCCAGAATTTCTGGAAATGAAAAAAGACAACATACCAGAACAGGAAAGAGACATGGGAAAATCCTTATTATTACCAATATTAAATGAAGGAGAAAACACGCAAACCATCATAGTGATGAACTGCTCAGGGTTTGTTTAGTTACGAGTAACTCAAAAGAAAAATAGAGTACTTAGAAGAAACTACCCAAATTGAAAAGAGAAAATAGATATAATGAATATAAGTGAAACCTGGTATTCCCAAGAGACTGGGAATGATGATCAAATAAAAGGGTTCCAAACTTATAGATCAGATAGAAAAAATAGGAATCAAGGGGGAACCGCAATATATGGGAAAGACAAAAAACAAGGAAAAATATATGAGAAATATAGTAACTCAGAATGTGAACTAATAGCGGTAGAATTTGAATCTTAAAAATTAATGAACCTAGTAATATATAGACCTCCTAATACTAAAGAGTTTGACTTAATAATAGAAAATTGGATGATATATGTAGAAATCACAAGGACTGGACTATTCTCCTATCTGGAGACGTCAACTTTCCCCTTTTGTAGACTGGAAAGAACGAATAGGAGATTGTGGTTGTACTTACACATATAAAAAAG
>NC_061099.1:4777455-4789955 GCF_015104395.2 Macrobrachium nipponense
AGAAATCAGTTGTACCCCCTCTTGACCTAATCAGTGAATCATGTGCCTGGTGGTGTGTCGACTGAGGTGGGCCACAACCTCTGTATGAGAGTGGAGGACTTTGAGGGGGGCGATTTCTCCATAAGAAAAAAACTTAGGAAATGAGAGGTTACCATATACTGAAATCATGGAAACCGTATATGGTAAGCATTAAACGCTGGTACATGTCTATGCAACCAGACTGATTCCATGCTAAGAGCTAGCCTCCTCTTGAAGAAAGAAATTCATTTTATCCTTCCGTTCCCTAAGGTTCCTACTGCAGATTTACGGCTTGAAGGGGGGGAAAGTTATAGGACTTTTGGGACAGGGCAGAGGCAGCCTAGATTCCAAGAGTCCGGCCGCAGAGTGGGAAAGGAACTTGGTCTCTAAACATTTACCCCTTTTCATGATATTGACACTATTGAAAAAATGGTTTATTAATGTTTGCGCTTGTCAGTATCTCTGTGTAGAAAAAGTTCTGGATTTCCATAACTATTTGGTAAGCGCCTCAGTGGTGTGGTCGGTATGGTGTTGGCGTGCTACCTCGGTGGCCGCGAGTTTGATTCTCGGGCATTCCACTGAGGTGTGAGAGATGTGTATATCTGGTGATAGAAGTTCGCTGTCGACGTGGTTCGGAAGTCACGTGAAGCCGTTGGTCCCGTCGCTGAATAACCACTGGTTCCATGCAAGGTAAAACACTATACAAACAAACATAACATTTTAGTATTGACTTGTCTGTCTTTGTCTATCTTCTGAGTCGGGTTCTCTCAGGTCTCTTGCTCCTCTTTAACCCACCAGACTTGAGAGAAAGATGGTGACCTCTTTGACCTTTTGGGAGATATACCTGGGGTCCGTTCTGGCGCTCTTTTGGTGTGTCCGGAAAGGACCGACTTGCTGTGGGTGAAGGTTTTGTGTAGATGTTTTTCGTATACGGAATTATAGTTTTTTTTTATTCTTTTTTATTATTATTTACAGACGAGGGTTGATTTCTTTCTCTTTAGTAGAGACAACGACTTTTGTTCATTTCTTATATGCGTGAGATTTATCTTGGGACCAGTCTCTAGATAGAAGATGTATTCTATTAAGCAAGGATATCGTGATGTTAAGGACCTCTGTCACACACACACACACACACACAGATTTTCCGAAATGAAAGGGAACTTCGGCTGAACGTTAAGAATTTATTCAGGAGTATTCTCGTGATGATAAAGACCACAGTACAGAGAGAGAGAGAGAGAGAGAGACTTAGTTATTCGAAATATAAGGGAACTTCGATTGAACATTATGAATTGATTTACTCTCGTGATGACAAAGAAGACCTCTTTACAGAGAGAGAGGAGAGAGAGAGAGAGAGAGAGAGAGAGAGGTTTCCATTATCGTCTGCTCTCTCTGGTTATTTCTTCGATGACATTTTCGGCAGCCAGTTGCGTCGTCGTGGTCTTTAAATGCTAGGTTAATGCTTCGCTCTCATAAGGCGTCAACCACTCATAATGGCGTGACGCTTTTCATTAGTGACACGCTCTCTCTCTCCTCTCTCTCTCTCTCTCTCTCTCTCTCTCTCTCTCCTTACATAAAAGGGTTTTTATACATTCGCGTGAGAACACAGAACACAGACATAAGGAAAAAATTATATACATATATATATATATATATATATATATATATATATATATATAGTATATATATATATATATATATATATATATATATATATATATATAATATACATAGAGAGAGAGAGAGAGAGAGAGAGAGAGAGAGAGAGAGAGAGAGAGAATATATATTAATTAGACTTTCTTTCATCTCCCATCTTTGTTTCATGTCTTCCATTCCTCGTTTCAAGTTTCTCTTCTCTCTCTCTCTCTCTCTCCTAAGTCTCTCTCTCTCTCCAGAAATTAAAACAAGCATCGCACGTTGGATGAAAAGCCACAGCCTCCCACAGAATCTGGGCCGGAGTAATTCGATTTGAACGTTTGCCTAAAACCTCAGCAGAGCCGCCCACGAAAAAACGTAAAAAGACAAAACATTTTTAAACTTTTTTTATTCTTTTAAACATTTTTAAACGTTTTGATTTTATTTCTTAACATTTAAAAAAAAAAATTCGACCTGTTTGTTCTGTCTCGAGATAAAGCAGTGCATGCAATTGGAGATGTTTTTGTTTTAGATATTTTTCCCTTGTCTTTTGTTAAATTTAGTAGGTTTTTTTTACGCTCTCTCCCTGATTATGAAGTGAATATTTATTCCTCAAGCCACCGGTCCCCCTGGTAGGGTTTGGGTGATTATTTCCTTATTTACTTACTTACCTATTTATAAAATTATTTATTTGTTTATTATTTATTTATTTATTTATTTATTTAGAGATCTCGTATTGTTTTCCTCCTAAACAACTGTGAGTATTACATTGCTGGAGTTATTGTCGTAATCCTTTTCAAGGGTTCATATCACTGTACTAATATCCTAGAAATCATTCTCTCTCTCTCTCTCTCTCTCTCTCTCGACGCCTTCATGATTCGAGTAGAAGATCGTAACTTAGTGTCCAATCGAGATTCGCTTTCTATTTTGGAAAAACACCCTTTCGCGCATGGATATATATTCACGCCTGATTAGCTCCCAAACCAATTCCTCTGCGTGCCCCCCCCCCCCCCCCCCCCCCCCCGTCCTCCCTTACACAGCAAACGACAAACAGGGCGACTGCTGCGATTCGCCCAGATGCATAATCCTCCCTTCCTGAAATTTATTCGTCTTGTGCAGATGTACCATTCCCTCGTCTGATTAACACCTGATTCACCTTATCTCTCGTTGTATTCATTAGATCGCGCCTGTTTGCTTATCATTATCGAAAGGAGATTTTTTTTTTAATTCGCTCGGGAATGCAACAGGTTGTTGTTGTTGTTGTTTTCGTTGTTGCGGGTTCTAGTCCCTCGAGGCTTGTCTGATGTATAGATGTTGTTGTGAGTACTGATATTTTCCTGTTATTATTATGATTGTTACTATATTTTTTGATCGATGCTGCCCTGGTCTGTTGTAAAGATTCGCATTAATGTTGTAATATGATGGGTACTATAAGATATTCTCTCTCTCTCTCTCTCTCTCTCTCTCTCTCTCTCTCTCTCTCTCTCTCTCTCTCTCTGTAGACGCCTTCATTATCACGAGAACAAATCAATTGTAGATGTGCAGTCGAAATTCCCTTCCATTTCGGAAATCTCTCTCTCTCTCTCTCTCTCTCTCTCTCTCTCTCTCTCTCTCTCTCTCTCTCTCTCTCTCTCTCTCTTTGAGACTTCACCCGTATCTGATAGACGTAGAAACATTTATAGACTGCAATGAATGCTGAAAAGGGGTATATAATCTACTGGATAATGTTTATCTCTCTCTCTCTCCTCTCTCTCTCTCTCTCTCTCTCTCTCTCTCTCTCGGAGACGTCACCTTTATTTAAAATAAATGTCGAAATATGCAATCACAGTACAATGAATGCTGAAAGGGTGTATAAGTACAAGAAACTAAATGTTTTCTTATGAATGTATATTTCAGGTGAATTTTATTTTATATTAAAGAATATTTATGGTGTTAAGATCGTTTCCTCCTGAAGTTAATCTACATCAGAGCAATTATTTATTGGAATCATTACTTATAATAAAGATGTACGTATTGATTCATTTAACGCTTACTCATACAAAACAGTAAAGTTGATTAAATGTTAAAATATTCCATATAAGTATAAATGAAAGAGTCTGCATTCGTCTCTGCTTTGAGAAATGGAGGAGAAGTAGCTTGTGAATATTTCATCCAGATATTAGCGTAAAAATTACCCAGCCTCGGATATATACACATAAATAATTTCGTACCGTTAGAGATCAGACTAGCATCATTCCTCATTGCAGATTCTCTCTCTCTCTCTCTCTCTCTCTCTCTCTCTCTCTCTCTCTCTCTCTCTCTCAAATATTTCTTAACCTGAAGCACAGCTTCATACCATTAGAGATCAACCTAACATCATTCCTTATTGCAATTCCGTCCTTCTCTCTCTCTCTCTCTCTCTCTCTCTCACACACACACACACACACACACACACATACACACACACACACACATTTACTGAATGATTTCTTAACAAGAAACAGAATCATGCCATCAGAGATCGCTGGATTCCATCCTCTCTCTCTCTCTCTCTCTCTCTCCTCTCTCTCTCTCTCTCATTTTCTAATGCAAATGGCTAGAGATAAACCACTTGTACGGAATAAGTGAGACGAGGGAGTTGCCAGATAGTCAATAAAGATAGACATTTCTGATTGGTCGGAGCGGAGCCCAGCCTTGATGAATACTGATGTTACATTGGCCAAGAAAGCAAACTTTCCACCAGTCAGGGACTGTCATAGACCGGCTTTTTGGGGGTGTGGGGGGCGGGGGTTAGGAGGTACCCCAGGTGGCTTTGTTAATTTGTAGTGGAAATATATTTAGAGGTTTATTTGTTTATTACTTCATTATTCATTCATAATTTGGGGGGAGGCTCCAAGGTTCCTATTCATTTCGTAAGTGGGTCACGCTGGGTGTCCTCCTAGGAGGCTGTTGGTTTATAATTGACTCTAAACAACTTATTTTCCTCTCTCTCTCTCTCTCTCTCTCTCTCTCTCTCTCTCTCTCTCTCTCTCGTCTATTCTTTCTATACCTATTCTTTTCTCTTGATTCCCTTCCCCCACCTGACTTATCGCCTTTCTCATTCTTTCCTGCGCTAATCATCTTCCAATGCCGTACGTGACTTGAATATTCATTTCCGGCCTAATTTGTTCCATTTTTCATTATTCCATTTGATTTTTCCATTTTTTTTGAAAGGTTTATTCTTTCGGGTTATCTGTTAGCTCTTCATTTTTTTTTTATTACGGGGCAATTTTAGAATCAGGTCGTGAGAGAATTGTCAGTTTTCTGTAATCATTTTTGATAATTTTATAAGTTGTCAGTAATAATTATTGATCATTTTATGTGAGTTGTCAGCAATAATTGTTGATAATTTTATTACTGGAAATTACGGAGCTGGGATGGCTCTCCAGTAATCACATTATGATTGTGATTTAGGAAGCGAGGCATGAACGCAATATCTTATTTATGTATTCATATATTTATTTATTTGTTTATGCATTTTGCAGGGTGATATATCACCTTTCTTTTATATAATTTTTTTATTTTCTCATTTTTTTGTTTATTAATTATTCTATTTTTTGCTGCTTCAACCCTTAGCTGGTGTGATTATCCATGCCAGGAATGTGCGTATAAATTCAACTTATAAATGAATTAAAAGGAATAAAATAAACTTAATGGGTCAACTCAAGAACCTAGAAAATGGACATAGTATGGATAATAGATAATAATACATAAAAATTACTCTCAGTATGAAGAACTATAAGTGTTAGGAAACCAATGAAAGTATATCTAATAGAACTCATATAACTCACTTAACATTTATTTTGAGAGCTATTGTGAACAGAATATCGGGTCATTCTCCACATCCTAATTCAGTTTTCATGTATTTGAGATGTATTTCTTTAATTTTTTCATCTTTAATACAATACCTCGTTCCTTAATACGTTAAGGAATGAGATTACGGCCGCGTATTATTCTTACTAAAGAACGCTTATTAATGACCTTATCGGGGAAAGTTGCCAAACTAATTCTAATTTAATTCGGACTTTTAAGTAGGTCCTTTGGTACTACGAGGTATACTTCCGTTTTCAGTAATGAAATTAGGTTTCATTTATTTGTTTATTTATTTATATTTAGTGAAATTGTTTTACTTTTATCAGATCTCTCCTAGATAGTGAACCCCCCCCCCCCCCCCCCCCCCCCCCCCCCCCCCACCCCCCCCCCCCCACCAAGGGTTTCACGGGTCTGTATCTAGGACTAATATTTCTTGGGTGTCATTATCTTTATGATTTTCAATCTTTTGTTTATATTTTTATGGTCTTCACCAACGGGTTTGTACTAAACAAGGCCAAGAGAGACAAGGTCTACCCAATTGGGCGAAGTTGCCTCCCACCTTGGCTAACTCCGTAGGCGATGACGTATCGTAGAGGTAACTCTTCATTTCGGTTAATTCACCTGCTAACGTAATAAGGAGGTAGACGAAGCTCCGCCTACATGGGGGATTTTGGGGGGAAAGTGAGCGGACTTCTTTCTCTTGGCCTTGGTACTAAACACGCAGCTAAAATAGATACTTACTGGGTTTAAAAAAAATTCCCTAATGGGCTTGTACTAAACCTCCAATGGGGTTGTACTAAACGTGCCGCTAAGGTAGATAATACCACGTTAAAAAAAAAATTCCGCAACGGGATTGTACTGAACATTCCGCAAAGGTGAATACATACCGGAATTGAAACAAATTGCCCAACGGGCTTGTACTAAACACTCCGCAAAGGTGGTTACATACCGGGTTAAAGACAAAATTCCCAACGAACTTGTACTCAACACTCCATTAAGTCTAAGGTGGATACACATCGGGTTAAAAAAAAAATTTCCAAGGCATATCGGGTTAAAATAATTTTTTCCAAGGACTTGTACTCAAAACTCCACTAAGGTGGATACATACCGTTTTTTTTCCAATGGGGTTGTACTAAACACTCTGCAAATAGATACATACCGAGTTTTAAATAAAATGTTCCCCACTGGGGTTGTACTAAACAACCTGCAAAAATGGATACATACCGGGTTAAAAAAATTACCCCAATGGGGTTGTACTAAACAACCTGCAAAAGTGGATACATACTGGGTTAAAAAAAATTGCCCCAATGGAGTTGTACTAAACACTCTGCAAAGGTGGATGGATACATACCGGGTTAGAACCCATGGATGTCACTATCTAGGAAAGATCTCGCTTACACTTATGACGAGTTTACTTGGTTAGTCAATAAAGAAAATTTCTTGGTAAGGAGGGATCCAAAACAAGTAGCGAGTAATTAATAATTTTTTTTAAATTGTGAAAAATGGTTAGCATATTTAATTAGATTTATCGGCCATATCATTAAATTGGACGCATAGAAGTATTGTAAATCTTCTTGCCGTTGTTTAGACTCGCGCATGCAAATTGTGCTAGCGTGCAATCGATGACAGTTTGATAGCGTATATGGATATGTAACATTTTCCAGTTACATACATAAATACATAATTTAACTCTCTCTCTCTCTCTCTCTCTCTCTCTCTCTCTCTCTCTCTCTCTCTCTCTCTCTCTCTATATATATATATCTATAATATATTATAATGTAATAAATATATATAATTATATTTATAGATAATATTATATTCTTTTAAATCTATTATATATTATCTGTATGTATGTATGTATGTAGTATGTATGTATGTATGTTATGTATGTTATAGTATGTATATATATATATATTAGTATGTTATATATATATATATATAAATATATAATATGTCTGTGTGAGTATGTATATATATTTACCTTCCGAAAATTATTTTTAATCTAACTCCACCTCTCTCTCCTCTCTCTCTCTTCCTCTTCTCATCTCTCGTCTCTCTCTCTCTCTCTTCTCTCTCTCTCTCTCTCTCTTCTTAAAAAAAGAAGCCTGATGCACTGATCAAAAGAGAGAGATCCATTTTTTTAACAGTAGTATTCTGAATGAACTTTGTTTATCCAAAAGTTTTTGATGCATTGTATTTGCTTTTTTTACCATTGAACTTAGGAGTAGATGTTTTTCTTTCCAAAATAGTGTTTTCAAGTAGAATCTAAGACCTGCCTTTAGGTTTTGTTAAGGCCTATGGGACTGGCTTCATGTGGGCGTCTTATATTAGGCGAAAAGGGCTGAGTAATAAAACAGATTAGGGGGATTGAAGGATTCTCCATACGTGAGAATGGAAAAGGGATGTGTTCAACTGCTTTCTATTGACAGCCTTAATACGTATTTTTTGCTCCAGAACGGACGGAAAGTGATTCTTATTGGCTTTCAGGCGTTTCTCTTTTAGTGTTTTATGTTTTTGTTGTTGTTTTTGGAATGTTTACTTTTTGTGTTATTGGAAGGGGTTTCCTTTTATGTTTTTTCCGGCTTATATATAAAATTTTAAGTGCGTGCGTTCACATGCTTGTGTTTTTGAAAAAGTTCAAAATCGAGTGTTCTTTATTCGTAATTCTGATGCACTCTTTGTTGATTTAGAACTGTCTGGTTTTAAATAATCTGAGAAAGAGGGGTAAAACGCTTGACTCTAAGTGAAGAGGAGATAAAGGTATATGAAGAAAAGGTGGACAGAAAAATATAATAATTGATTCATTCAGAACTATTGCCGTCGTTGGAGTCTAGCGGTTATGTGTTCGTATGAAGTAGTAGCTGAACGCAGCCCGTACCCTACCTCCTTCAGCACTGAGCTGATCAAAGGCACAGGTTTGCTTGTTCGGTCACTTTCCTCAGCAGAAAAAAAAAAATAAATAAATAAAAATAAAATAAACGGACGCCCTCACAAAACTGAAATCAATTTTTTTTCCCATTTTATTCCGAAAGAATAGGAATAGGTTTGTCCCCATCCTAGGGCTTAGGTAAATGAATTTATAATGCAAGATCTTTGCCAACGGGATAAAAAAAAAAAATGGCGATTTTGATTATATATAGATCTGGTCAGAGGTCTCGCTCCAAGGGAGTATTTGAAATATTATGGGAATTATCCGTAGACTCGGGATAGCGCTTCTTCCCACAAGGAGTCACGGGGGATGTTTGATTTTTTTTTTTTTTTTTTTTTCTAAACTTGTAATGTTTCTAGAAATTTTTATGCGATTCTATGACTTCATATATATATATATATATATATATATATATATATATATATATATATATATATATATATATATATATATATATATATATATATAAATTTTTTCTTGACTGTTTTCCGGTCTTCAATGACTGATTGGAATGTGACCTCTATATATTCTGTAATTTCACGTGGAAAGAAGAAAAGTGTACGTCACTTTTTTTTTTCCTCATCACCATACTAAGTCATTTTTCCTTTTAGATAAAAGACAATGTCTTCTTTGTCTTAGCTTCCGAGAGGTTTCCTCTCTCTTGTTTTGCGCTTTCCTCTCATCGAATTCTCCTTCTTCTTTCCTGTCCTCTTTCTTGTTCTTTCTTATGTGCCTCCAGGCTCGCAGCATTGACCTTTCAAAAACTCAAGGGATGCGTGTACCTCGCGGTTAACTTTTGCATTGCAAACACGACCATAAAACTGAAAATTTCGGCCGGGCCGTTCCTCGAATTCATTAACCTTTCAACCAAACTCAATAACCTTCGCATTTTTCGTACGGAGAGATCTTCCAGCCCTCTTGGCTCTCGAGGAAATAAAAAAGAAAGAAAAATAAATAAATATTGAAAAAAACATACGTACTTTTTTGGTAATGGTTTCGAGCATTTTCAGATGTTTACCCACAAAGCAATAAGTTGGTGAAGTGGGCCATGAAAACTGTCTCTCACTCAAATTTATTTGTTTGTAGTTGAAGTTCTCTTCGTGTGAGGTAACTACATGACGGCTGAAATTAAAAAGAAGTAATAAAAACTTACGTCATTTTTTTGCAATAGTTTCAAGCATTTACAGATGTTTACCCCCAAAGCAATAAGTTTGTGAAGTGGCCAGTTAATAAAGTAACTATTCCTTACATCATCTCTTACAGTAGAGGTTCCCAACCTGGGATACATGTAACCCCAGACAATAGCCAGTGCTGTGCAATACATGATGTAATCCGCTTTGAAATTGCACAATGTATTGCCTTTTTGTGACAATGCCGCAATATCCATTTCATTGTTTTTCTTTTTAATCCTCAATTTTTAGAGGTACAGAGGAATCTATAAAAATGCCCCCGAGGGGCAGGGGCCTTGCAGAAAAGTTCTACCTTTGATAGTGAACACTACATTGCCTCTTGGGATCCTCATTGCTCTGAAGCGACACACACACACACACACACCACAGCCCTGTTGCGCTATCGCATTCTATATCTCGTCGATCGTCGGTCGCTTTTGTCGCGACGAATGAGTCAATCAAGGGCGAGCAGTCTCGCAAGGGCTTCTCTTGCTATCTTTATATGCGTCGCTGAGGTGTTCGTTTTGGACAACATCTGGTGGATGGTTTCAGTACACCGTCCATTCTTCTTCCTTCCGCGCCTCTTATCTTTTCTTGATAGGGCGGGGTTATTTTCTCTCTCTCTCTTCTCTCTCTATATATATATATATATATATATATATATATATATATATCTATATATATATATATACATATACATACACATATACATGTACATATATACGTCAAGTGAGGATTTCTCTCTCTCTCTCTCTCTCTCTCTCTCTCTCTCTCTCTTCTCTCTCTCTCTCTCTCGTCTTCTTTTTAGCTATACCCCCATCAGTCGCTTAACAACCAGGTACATAATTCCATTTTAGATTAACATAATTATTCTGAATTTTCGGGGATCAAACATATAGGGTCATAGGGCTTGAGCAGAGAGAGAGAGAGAGGATAGAGAGAGAGAGAGAGGAGAGAGAGAGAGAATTATTATGCCCTTAGGGTGAGAGACAAAGGTGTTTTTCCTATTTCTCTCTCTCTCTCTCCTCTCTCTCTCTCTCTCTCTCTTCTTCTTCTTCTTCTCTTCTTGGGGCGAGTGGGTTCTCTCTTTCTCTCACTCCGTCTTTGTCCTATGTCCACTTAATTCCATTCAGTTGCCTCTCTCTCTCTCTCTCTCTCTCTCTCTCTCTCTCTCTCTCTCTCTCTCTCTCTCTCTCTCTCCTCCTTAGAGCGAGTGGGATCAGATGTATTTTGGAAGTTCTTCAACTGTTTTATGGGTGCCTCTAATCATCTTTATTGGGACCGAATGGTTAATGAGAGGAAGGGGAAGACGAGGGAATATTATTCAGCTTTGGTCTTGTGTGTGTGTGTGTGTGTATGTGTGTGTAATGCCAATGATTATGTTACATATAAGCCCTGTGTTTTGTGTGTGTGTTGGGTGGGTGGGGGGGGAGAGATGGGTATGCATACACGTACAAATTTGTGCTTCTCATGCAAGCTTCGTACATACGCGTATTCTTGTATCGGTGTGTATATATATATATATATAATATATATATATATATATATATATATATATATATATGTATATGTGTGTATGTATATATATATATATATATGTATATTGTATATGTATATATATATATATATATATATATATATATATATACGTATATATATATATATATATATATATATATATATATATATATATATATATATATATATATATCATATATAGAGGTTTAATAGCCTGATACCTAACAGACAATATTCAATTGTCTGTCCAATCATTTGATTGGATTTTAAAATTTACTGTGTCCGATACTATTAATTGGGATACAATTAATATTGTAGTCTGCAGGGCTGTATAAATTTTGTCGTTGCCAGTACTGATGTATATGCCGGCTTACCCCTTCTGTTTACTTGTTATTAGAATAAATCTGCTTTGGTATCCACATCGTTGCCTCTTAACACAATCTGGACTTCAAATTTAAGCTCATGCATACCAGGATGTTTGAAAATCTACTTTGGGAGGAAATGTTTGCTGCAATATAAGTGATCCATAGTTTGGCTCTTCAATCCTTCCGCAGTTTCTACCCCAAGTCAGGTAGAAACTCCATTGAAGGCCTAGTTCAGTTTTCCAGAAAGCGACTGTGTACCTGAAAAGCATCGATCAAGTATGCCAGTTCACAGATCACCGTACGTTGGCACAGCGCGAATACTCACACCAATTTCATAAACGTCTTTTCATTAACGAAGTCCAGCTGTCAATCAGACCTTCGTATATTCGTCAAATTTTACCACCTTTAAAATTGTTACCGCCATCTTTAAATCCTACACAGAACTGTTATTTCGATAACAGATGCACCATTATCCAATCAGCTTCTAGTATTTATATGTGTAGCCTTATAGAATGGTATATTTGTGACCGTATACAATTTTATAGTTACGTCCTTGTAGAATTTTTATATTTGTGGTCTTTTAGAATTTTATATTTGCGTCCTTATAGTGTTTATATTTGTGGCCATATAGAATTGTATATTTGGGCCATTATAGAATCTTATACTTGTGGCCTTATAAAAGATTTTATATTTACCGCCTTATAGAATTATATATTTTTGTCCTTATAGAATTTTATATTTGTGGCCATATAGAATTTTATATTACTGCCCTTATAGAATTTTATATTTGTTACCTTTTAGAATTATTTTTGAGGCCTTATAAAATTTAATATTTGTTGCCTTATAGAATTTTATATTTGTGCCCTTATAGGATTTTATATTTGTGCCCTTATAGAATTTTATATTTGTGCTTTATAGAATTTTATATTTGTGGCCTTATAGAATTTTATATTTGTGCCCTTATAGAATTTTATATTTGTGGCCCTGTATAATCTCTTCTTATGCCCGAGTCTGCATAGCGCCAGGGATCATGCAGGA
>NC_061099.1:5144955-5180653 GCF_015104395.2 Macrobrachium nipponense
TTTCAGTCAGTTTCATATATTTTAAAATGATGAATATAATTATTTTTGTGAATGATACGTGTAATAATGATTTTCTAATAGTGAAAAAGTATCTTACCATGAAAAAAGCATTGCAAAACGAAATGTACTTTAGCTGCAATGAAAAAGCATTCTACGAATGATAAATATGATTATTTTTGTGAATAATAAGTGGGATAACTTTTTCTTAATGAAAATGAAAATGAATATATCTTACTCTGAAAAAAGCATTGTAAATGAAATGTACTTTACAATAACAAATAGTTTACAATGAAGAAGCATTTTAAAACGAAAAAGCGTTTTACAACGAAAGGCATTCTACAATGAAAAAGTAGCTATAATAAAAAAACAAAGGGAATTGTTGAAATGAGAGTTTTATTCAGCAGGTATAAAATGCAGCTTTTAGTTTCACAATCTATTCTAATCAGTGGCCAGGCAGAGAGAGAGAGAGAGAGAGAGAGAGAGAGAGAGAGAGAGAGAGAGAGAGAGATTCCACGAAAACTCCTTCCTAAATAGAAAAATGAAAAGGACAATGCACTGTGGTATAGTCACGTTCTCCTTACTTCCTCTTATTTCCTTCCTCTTCCTCCTCCCCCCCCTCCTCCTCTCCTTCATTCCCTTCTCCTTATCCCTCGCCGGATTTTACTGCTTACCAAACCGTGAGAACTTTCTTCCGGATGCCAGTTCATTCATTACTCATAATAACATGCATATACATATACATACGTACATATATATATATATATATATATATATATATATATATATATATATATATATATATATATATATATATATATATATATATATATATATATATATATATATATTTATATGTATATATATCTATATGTATACACACACATATATATACAGTATATATATATATATATATATATATATATATATATATATATATATATATATATATATACGTATATATATATATATATATATATATATATATATATATATATATATATATATATATATATACACACACACACAAACGTACGCATAATTATAGCACATCCAGTTTCCCATTAAACAAGCAAAAACGGGCTGAATTATCAACTCGATATACGTAAATAAAATAAATGAATAATTACCAGTGCGTAAAAAACAAAAACTTTCTCGCTTTCCCATTAACGACATTAGTAAAAGTAAAAAAAAAAAAGTAATACCAGAGAACCGCGGGAGACAGAGGCGTCAACGAACTAATAACTAAAAGTCCATTAAATCACGAGGACTACAAATAACATGACGCAATTAACGAGAGAAAACGGGAATGGCAAGTCATAGAAAATGGAGACTGGTAATGAGTATTTAAAGTCAGGTGTTCGAATCTCCGAAAAACACAAACAGGTTAGGCGTAGTAGATTATGATACACTGATGGGCCAGATGACGTGGAGTATTAATAAGTGATAGTCAAACGAATTCCGACCGTCATTACACTCAGGTGTTAAGTTGTTTTATATTTCCGTGGCGGAAAAATACAGAAATACAGGTATAACAGTCCCTGAATACACAGTAATACAGGTATAACACTCTCTGAATACAGAAAGATAGGTATAACATTCCTTGAATATATATATATATATATATATATATATATATATATATATATATATATATATATATATATATATATATATATATATATAATAGATTTAGCAGTTCCTGAATGTTCAGAAATACAGGCATAATAATCCCTGAATATACAGAAAGACAGATATAACGGTCCCTGAATATACAGGTACAACAGTCCTTGAATATACAGAAAGACAGGTATAACAGTCCATGAATATACAGAAAGACAGGTGCAACAGTCCCTGAATTTACAGAAATACAGGTGTAACAGTCCCTTAATATACAGAAAGACAGGTGTAACAGTCCCTGATTATGCAGAGACAGGTTTAACAGTCACTGAACATACAGAAAGGTGTGAAAGTCCCTGAATATACAGAAAGATAGGTTTAATAGTCCGTGAATATGCAGAAATACAGGTCTGAAAGTCAGAGGAAGTCAACTCTGGCAATCCAGAATGACCCATGGCCTGTCAGACACTAAGCAGCTGAGATTTCCAACTTCTTCACACGGTTTGGGTAAGGAAACGAACCCACAGGTCCCGTAGTCCTTGGCCCTAGCCGAAATAAAAGGATCCAGGGGTGAGAAATCGTGCAAGGTAGGCAAGAGTGAGGGTAGGAAAGGTCTCAGTTCGTGCATGGAGGTTAGCACTATTATGTAACATGTAAATAAAATGAAGTCCAGTTAGACCGCTGTTATCATTGAGAGAATGGAAAAAGTCTTATGCAGGTCATGGCACCTTTATGCAGTGATTTTAAGAGACTCATGATATTTGCAAAAATTAAAATATTTCGTCAGAAATCATGAATCTTTTGATCAAGGTCTGTATGTAGAAAATATGTAGAACTGAATCGAAAGCAAGGTCTACTGAAAAGTAAGAATTCAAGGTGAATTATTCTGTTATATGGCAGTTACATTTGGAGTCCTCTGTTCGTCTTGGTTATTCCACCCCACATTTCTTTACAAGGAGTTACAAGGATTAGGATGTCTCAAAGACTTGTTAGTTCCATCCAAGGAGACATCGTGTTTCATTATGAACGAAAAAGTTCTTGGAGCAAACTCTGCCTCGGAAAATGAAAGCTAAATGACAATTTCATTCTTTAAAACAGAGAGAGAGAGAGAGAGAGAGAGAAGATGTGGGGGGGGGCGGGGGGGTGGGGGGGGGGGGGGGGGGGGGGGGGGGCGGGGGATGAAAATCCTATACTTTCCATTCGTATGGGCCTGCAGAAAAGGACGCTTCAATAGAAAGTCTTGACGGTCAGAGAAACCTAGAGTGAATTGTCTCAGAAAATTAAGGAAAACGTTAATTTCATTCATTAAAACACACCCACACACACACACACACACACACACACACACACAGAGGGGGTGGGGGGATGTGTCTATAGAAACGAGGCTTCTACAGAAAGTGTTGACGGTCTAAGAAACCTAGAGCGAATTATCCCAGAAAATGAGGCTAATAGGTAATTTAAATCTTTAAAACCGAGAAAGGACGGTTTAAATTCCATACTTTCCATTCGCATGGGTCTTTAGAAAAGGACGCTTCTATACTACGCCTTCACGTCACAGAAATCTAGAAGGAATTTAACGGCAATTCAAATCTTCAAAACAGAGAGAAGACGCTTTAAATTTCATACTTTCCATTCGTATGATTCTATAGGAACCGAGGCTTCCATTTGTATGGGTCTATAGAAAAGGACGCTTCTATATTACGCCTTCACGTCACAGAAACCTTGAAGGAATTCTTTCCGGAAAAATGAAGTTCACGGCGATTCAGATCTTCAAAACAAAGAGAGGACGCTTCAAATTTCAAACTTTCCATTCGTATGGGTCTAGAGGAACCGAGGCTTCTATACAAAACGCCTTGACGGTCTCCAAAAGCAACGAGTGAGCCTGAAGTCACCAGGAGGAGAATCCTCAGGCCATGCACGGTCTACGCTCCCGACAATGAAAATTAATGCAGCTCTCTTATTAGCAACCGCACGCCCATCTGGCGTCTTGCGGGCGGCGAGAGACGCACTGGGGAAGGGTGTGAAGGGTGTGAGAGGGGGGGGGGGGGGGGGGGGGGGGGGGGGGTTGTTGTTGTGGGGAATCGAGAGGGAGTTATAAGGGAACAATACTCTTTAAAAAAGTGAAGGATGAGGAGGCGGGGAAATGTATAGTACCACGGCGTCTCATTTAGGTTGTGAAGTCACTTTTTTTTTATCTTGATATTTAATTGCTCATTGAAATGACGTCCTCTAAATTTGTTAATTAGATGGATTTTTTTTTATCTAATTTGTTGTATTGTATTCACATACTATATCGTACAGTATATGATTTTTTATTTGGGGAATATATTGGTGACAAGATCGAATTAATATATAGATATATGATATTATATATATACTTATTATATATCTATCATATATATATAAAACTGAATCACGAAAATATGGAATGTAATTAATATATAGATAAAGACAAAGTCCACGAAGGAAAGAGAAACGATGATGTTCTTCTGAACTCCATTGTTTCTCTTTCTTCGTGGATTTTGTCTTTATATATATATATATATATATATATATATATATATATATATATATATATATATATATAATTAAATTGTTGTGTATGTAATTGTGTGTATAAATATGTATATTATTATAAGACAACGCAAAAAACGCTGACGGTCGGACTATGTATGTACTATGTATATTCGCCAAAGACGGCGAAACTACTTGACCGAATTGAACCAAAGTCAGATCATATGTGTAGATTTTATAGGGGATGATTTTTAGATGGGTGCCGTTTTGATCCGGATATTCGGCCATGCAAAACTTCTTTATTGTATCATTCGCTAGAAAGAGAGAAGATGGAGAGAGCAGGAGAGAGAGAAGAAGAAACAATATCTGATAAGTACGTTTACGAGGATTCCAAATATGCTCTTACGTTTCTTCTACGATGAAAAATAACGATGATGTTACGGTTCAAACAAAACCGGGCCAGGGTTGCTTGCCTCCCGTCGGCTACAGTAGATTCACATCAAGCGTGCATCTGATGTCTAGGCCAGTTCCTTACGACGCTCCTGATTGGCTGTTGATAAGCCAATCACAGGGCTAGGAACTCTGTCTCTCGAGAGAGTTCACACAGGCAGGATGTATGTGCCATCTCTCCTAAGGGATACGGCTTTCAAAAGTATCCCCAGGAGAGTGGAACATACATCCTGCTTATGTGAACTCTCTCGAGAGACTGAGGGTTTCCAGCCCTGTGATTGGCTTATCATCAACCAATCAGGAGCGTCGTAAGGGGCGACTGGCCTAGACATCAGATGCACGCTTGATGTGAATCTACTATAGTAATATATATATATATATATATATATATATATATATATATATATATATAATATATATATATATATACAGATACATACATACCTGCACGTCACAGAAATAATTGCGTAAATAAAACATATGCGTCACAGAGCGGTATATTTTTGTGGAAGAAAGCGAGTGGTGATTTACTCATGAGAAAAAAAAAAAAAAAAAAAAAAAAAAAACACGCCATTTGGTCACATTGCATTGGCCCATTTGTTTAATTAAACAAATTGCATCCGGTAAGAGGATGGTCATTTGCTAATCGAATTCTTTTTTATGACTATATTTTCTTTGTTTTTTTTTTTTATGTAAGTATAACGAATAGATCTCGCCCATACGAATTAAGAAATGAATGGAGGCTGACTGGTCTACAGCAGGGGTTCTTAACAGGGGGTATCTATACCCCTTGGGGGTATGAGACCCACATGCTGGGGGTATGGGACTTGATCCCTGGATATTTGTATATATTCGATTGTAATGTCGATGTACACATGGGTAAAAATGTAAATAAATAACTATATAAAACTATAAATGCTTAT
Organism: Macrobrachium nipponense; assembly: GCF_015104395.2. Classification (NCBI taxonomy): domain Eukaryota; kingdom Metazoa; phylum Arthropoda; class Malacostraca; order Decapoda; family Palaemonidae; genus Macrobrachium; species Macrobrachium nipponense. Next base: position 5,150,460 of record NC_061099.1, read on the forward strand.
GATTTTCTTGCATGCTTTATTCCTAGCTATGTATACATAAAGTATGTATTTTACTAAGTACAGGGAAGTCCTAGTCTTGTTACCCCTACCAAAAAGTACCAACAACAGAGGTACAAGTATTGGAATAATACAAAATACATATCCTGGATTCAGTTTAGTCACTGTAAGAACAATAGAACGGAATAAGAACACTGCAACAATAGAAGAATAACTAATATAGTAATAGAGAAAAAGATGTACTGGATTCAGTTCGTTTGCTTCCAGCCATCTTAAATAAAACAAATTAGATATTAGGGCAAAAAGGCGTGAATATTAAAATAATATTCAGGGGTAACGAGAATAAACTGAATCCAGGATATGTATTTTGTATTATGGCAATACTTGTACCTCTATTGTTGGTACTTTTTGGAAGGGTAACAAGACTTTCGGACTACCCTGTATATTAAGTTATATTGCCAACAAATAGCACTTAAGTGGACTTAAGCAAATGCGGTATGGAACCATACTGGGTAATTCATTGGGGGTCTGGAATCATCAAAAGGTTAAGAACTCTTTCTCTACAATATCTCAGTATCTCGATGGGTGTTTAATTTGCCTCTATAAAAAAATGGTTTAAGTATTTATAACTACCAAGTAGTCATCTATTGTTCATTACCGTTAATAAATAAAACTTCAAGGACAAAATATATCATCCAGCTAGAACCTTTGTTTGTAGACCTATATCTATACCATCACCAACTGTTATTATTGTTAATCATTCAACATGATTACATTACTATGGGACAATCAAAAAGGCCATGAACAAAGCTGAACAACCTCACAAATAACAAAGAATATATCAGTGATTGATTGACTTACGGCTTCTAAAACTGGAGTCACAACATATAGGTTATTAACGCCGAAACATATTACGGAATATAGGCCAACATACAGATGAAGGCTCAATCAATAGTTACGTTAGTCAGGTCATCAAAAGGCTACTATACACTTTAGTAAACCACTGCTGAAAACAAAAATATAACCTATTACACGCTGCTCTCGGAAAAAGAGCCCGTAATAGTGCTAATAAGGCCAGCTTCAACTTAATCAACTAATGTCACTAGGGGCAATGCCATATTATAGCACTAGCCAGCAGTGGTACTAACTAAAGTTTCCTTTTCAGATATAATCTTTGAAAGAATGTATTTCGACGGTGGTTTCTGTGAGAGAATGTATTTCGACTATGGTTAAGTTATAATTACAGCCGCTAAGAACAATGATTTAACGCTACGAAGAATTATGGCTATTTTTAGTAACTAGAAGGTGAAAAAATTAATAATAACGATAAACATTCTACTCATGAACCAGTAAATGGCTCAAGTTATGTGATACCCATTTCCTGTGCTCCGAGTCCTCTCTCTCTCTCTCTCTCTCTCTTTCAAAATCTCTTGACTGTCATATGTTTCGTAGTGACGAAATCATTGTCGTAAAGCTAATTTATCCAGAACCACAGATTACCATACAAGCAATAGCGGCGCCGTCACCATATACGGCCGCGCAAACAGCTGTACCACTGGTACAGCTGTTTGTACCAGTAAAACAAAGTTGCGCCAGAGGCAAAACTGAGCAGAAACAAAGCCTTCCAGTTATATCAATGAATTTCACATGCCGCCTTTGACAAAGGGCTCTTCTCCTCGGCTACGAATGCTAAAATAGTAAATGGATGCCACTGTCAAAGAAGATGGAAGAACAGCGATCTGTCTTTGTCAACCTAGCTTGCGTTTGTGCGTCTCCTCCAAGTTTGTTCACATTTTGTCCATCTGTGGGTTCAAATGGATTTTTTTTTTATGGGGTGTGGGGGTGTTCAGGAAAACTTTTCTAGCGTGACGCCTTCCTGGTTGAGACTACGCCGTGACTTGTTGGGCATGATAAAATTCCATTTTTATTTTCCAAACCTAAGGAGCAAAATCGCATACCGATAACTTTCAAGACACGGCAACTTTAGGAGAACTTCACGATAAATAACAATACGTATTTCAAACTTGTTACGTTTATATATTCTCAAGAAAAGCTTACCCGCGTTTATAAGCAGTCATAAAAGATAGCAAATGATATTAATTTACAATAAGGAACCCGGAACTATATAGCACGCACAGCGTTTGCCAATAAGCCTAGCGCCCATAGAAGTTATGTCACAACCAACATCAGTGAACACAGCCAACGGCGATGTACTGTACCCATAAACAACCGAACTGTTATTGATCTTATCGAAATAACCAGTTTGACGGCAAAAAAGAATCTTAAAACATCTATCAAATCAACCAACCGTGTCACAACGCGACGGGGGATTAATAGTTGGGGGAGACAACGATAAAGTTTCTCAGAGGAAGGAAAAAAGAAGCATCGGTCTACGCTCGACTAAAGGGGAATTACGACAGAATAAGCGCAAGATGCGTCAAGCAATTAAGGTTAACCAACGTCAAAAGTCCCACAGGACGCAAGTGTAGTAAATCATGGCTTGTATGATAAAAGCTTACTATAGCATCGCTGAATGGCTGCCTTTGCGAAAACCTGACGGGCTTTTCACAAGGAAGTTTTTCCGGTATGGACACCTTTCTAGAAGGTGGGTTCCCACATTTTGAGAAGGGAGGGCTGGATGTGATATAAGTTTTTCCCTCGATAAGTTTAATGAGAGAGAGGAGAGGGGGGGGGGGGGGGGGGGGGGGGGGGGGGGGGGGGGGGGAGAGTGAGAGATTGAGAGAGAGAGAAGTGCATGATTAGGCTGCTTAAGAATACTCTTAACACTAAGGTAGCTACTTTATATATATATACTATATATATATATATATAATATATATATATATATATATATATATATATATATATAAGAATACCGTTACGCTGATTTGTATTATATATACGTTATATTATATACACATGTGTGTGATTTTCATTTCTTTAAAAGACGCCCTTTGTCTTTTGCTTTTGATACCTAACTGTTAAAATAACTTTTGCATCGTATATTTATCTTAAAAAACTCACACTTTTGCTCTTCAAGTGACAATCCGTATTCTTTAAGGAAAAAAAATATAACATTTATCACGCTCGCTCCCCGCGACTAGGGATCGTGACTTCGAATATAAAACAATGTATTTACCTTTGCCAAAAGCAAATTTAAATATTTCCTGAAGCAGAGGTGAAGTAATGAGAGACAAAAAAGGATCGGCGGAACAAAGAAGAGAGAGAGAGAGAGAGAGAGAGAGAGAGAGAGAGAGAGAGAGAGAGAGAGAGACCCTCCTCTGAGTATACGCCTGAGTAGACCAACTCAAAGTACTACGTGTACTAATACTTGAGCGGTCTGTCGTACCCAGCTGTCGCTTTCGCGACAGATAGCGCCACTCTTTTGTTCTCTGTCCTGTTATTTCAATCATTACAATCCACAATCTGGGAGCCATTTGCAGGAAAGTTGCCTCAGATAATGGTGGTTTCGTCACGTCTTGTTTAACGAACGATATGCAGACGAGATGTGATAGTAAAGATAAGCCAGAAAGGAAGATAGACTAGTAATCGTGATTTGTGCTGGTATGGAAGAATTGAGAGAGAGAGAGAGAGAGAGAGAGAGATTACATAAATAAATTACATCCTCTCACTACTTCTGTTGGTTGTGAAAGACTACAAATTGGAGTTTCATCAACCTTACATGACCCGTGCGCTAATGGCCTAATGATTTGGGGTGTCACAAAAAGTTGGGACGCTGATTACACATTATTATTATCAAAATAGTTTAACCAGACCAATGAGAATCTTCTTTGTTCCTGAAGAGTGTGTCTAATCTCATAAGCAAAGGACGTGCTTTAATCATCAATACGAAGCCGTTTATATTAATTCTCGTACAGCAAATATATACGTATGTAAGTCTAAGAAGTTGTATTTTGTGCATAATAAGTAAATAAAGCTAAACTCAGAATCTACTATAACATGAAATATGCACAAAATGGGAGAAGCAATTTACGAATGAGTACATAAATCGTGATTGTTGATAGTGTCAATGAATGCTCACCCTTCTCAAGACACGGTAGGCTCTGAAGCACGAAACTGTGAGTCTGTGACACTTGAACCCATAAATATAGAGCCTCTCTAGGCTCTCTATATCTATGCTTGAACCAAATATTTATCATGTAAATTTACTAGGTAGCTTCTTTGTATGATTACACAAAATAACTTAAGTTTTGATCAGAATTTTTAGCAACACTTCCCTTGCTAACGAACTTTGTTTTTCCTGTTCCATTTCAGTTACAGTATCTAAGCATAAGACATCGTTTGACTATGTAAAAACTTAGCTATGAAAGGTTGGAAAACAAACTTGTTTGTCAAACAATTTGCCGATAATTTTTCGTGTTTTAATATGTTTAGACTTGGGAAATACAATGGACTTACAGAGGAAAACAAACATTTGTTTGTGAAACCAGACTAAAATGCGCAATTTTGACTCCATGATTTCCTTTAATGGCGGAAGATTAGGAAACAATGGAAAATACAATTTCCCCATTCTACAGCCAAATATTAACCTAAGAAGCCACAGTAGACCTGACCTAGTACTAACATTTTACCTACACGCAAGCATTTCGAAGTAATGTTATAGCCTATTAACATAAGGATCATCCTAGTGCTCAGGGTTCCATTGAAAAATTATAATGGAATTAGTCTCCATTAATCTTAACAACTATTCTTACAGTAAAAAGTCAGAGCAGATCACCAAATGGTAATCTGATAGCTTTTGAAATTGTATAGTCCACGTTTTCCGTGCTTGAACAAATACGTAATGTGTAATTTTATGTATCGTACGTAGTCTTATTTTCGTAAGGTTGGCCAACGAGCCTTAAGAGAAAACGAGTAAGATTCTTTTTAGAAAACGAGCACCATAAGTATTTATGGATGGCTGACATAATTTCCCGGTAATAAACTACACTAAACTGGTATTATACCTGACAATTAAAGAATGAGAGAGAGAGAGAGAGAGAGAGAGAGAGAGAGAGAGAGAGAGAGAGAGAGAGAGAGAGAGAGAATGTACAAGTACACTTATCTATTTGGGCGTTAAAAGCGAGAAATTGTAGTATGTTGTACGTGGTTATCCTTTTTTTAGAAGCTTATTTTCATAAAATTTTTACTGAAAGGGGCGTTCATTCATACAGTACAAGACTAAAAGACATCATACTGCAATGTAAGCCTCCACAGAATGACATAAGCAATAGATATAGAATGGAGATCATCATCATGAATATCACTCGATTCGAGTGTGAATGCTTTGGGATGTCGTTACTGATGGGTTCTTATGTGGCTAATGGGACCAATTCTCGAGTCACATTCTCTGTCAAAATTGGGGCATGTGTTGTTAGGTGGGAGTGGAGGCTGCGGATGGACCTGACGAGCTTGTCTTGCAGCTCTACGATCCTCCAGATGCTGCTTTCAGTTCTCTTTATAATTTTCCATTCCATCTTTCGCTTTAACTCTCCAAGCAGATCGCTCCACTGCATCGGTCTTTCATGTTTTATAGTTAATGTTACATAGTTTTAAGTTGTTTTTAAAGCTGTCTTTAAATCTCTTCATTGGTTTGCCAACATTTCTAGTCCCGTCACTTAGCTTTGAGTCACGGTCTAGACCGTGCTCTGAGTAAAAGAGCTGCTTAGGAAGGTGGCTGTCTGCCATTCTGACAACATGCCCTGCACATCTCAACTGGCTTTATATTACAATGGCCTCAATACTGAGGCAGTCGGCCTCTTCAAGAACACTTACATTAGTGCGGCGGTCTTCCCAAGTTATTCTCAGTATGTTTCGCAAGGACCGTTGATGGAATTTCTCAAGGGCTTTAACTTGGCGTCGGTAAGTTGTCCAGGTTTCGGAACCATGAAGAAGGGTAAGTAGGACTATTGATCATAAAAAATATTCTTGCGTAGTTTTCCAAAAGCTGAGTTAGCACATCTTAGTCGATATTGAACTTCATCATCTACATTGCATTTGAAGATAGATGACTGCCCAGGTATGGGAAGCAGTCTACAGTTTCTAGAGCTTCTCCATTAATTTCTATAGTAGGTGCAACTCTTATGGCAGTTTGGGTTTTTCTGATGTTGATGGAAAGCCCAAGATGAGAGTAAGCATTTGCAAATGCATTCAGTATAGTTTGCAGATCATTTTCAGTTTGAGCACAGACAGCGTTGTCGTCTGTGTACTGAAGCTCAACAATAGCAGTAACATGGATTTTAGTTCTTGCCTATAGCCGGTTGAGATTGAATATTCCTCCATCTGTCCTGTAATTCATGGAGATACCTGGAGGTAATTCATCTTGAATGAGATGCAAAACAACAGTTATAAATATGGAAAGCAAGGTAGGAGGAGCGACACAACCCTGTTTTACGCCTGACTTAACTTTGAAAGGTTCAGTAAGGCTACCATTAGCCAGTACAGTCACCGACATATTATCATGTAGTAGCAGTAGAGGAAAAGACCCCATATAGACTCCACTTTTCTAGCCCCGCCCCCACCCCCCCAAGGGGCGTGGCTACCCCCCTCCCCCTCCTGATAAGCTCATGTACGTACGTGAGGCAATAAAAAGGGGCGGGCAACCCCCAAAAGGGCGTGGCCACCCTGACCCCACCATATAGACTCATGTCTGGGGGGCGTGGGCCACACTGACCCCATATAGACTCCACTATTCTGGGGGGCGTGGCCACCCCTGACCTCATATAAACTCCACTATTCTGGGGGTCGTGGCCACCCCTGACCCCATATAAACCCTCCACTATTCTGGGGGGCGTGGCCACCCCGACCCCAGATTGATTCCATTTGTATTATAAGCTCATGTACATACATGAGCTCATAATTGACTCCATTTGTCTTACAAGCTCATGCACGTACATGAGCTCATATTAGGGGGCGTGGCCCCCCAACCCCAAATAGACTCCACTTGTCTTATAAGCTGATATACGTAGATGAGGTGTAAAAGGGGGTGGGGTGTGGCCACCCTTGACCCCAAATCGACTCCACGTTATTGATGAGCTCATGTACGTACATGAGGTCGAAAAGGGGGAATAAAACCAACATTTCAACCCGCCACCACCGACCCCAAATTGACTCCACTGTTCTACACCTGTGATGTAACGTAACTCTAGGAGGGGAATAAAACCATATTTTTCCAACCCCCTGGACCCCCCCCCCCCCCGCCCACCCCCCCCCCCCCCAAATTGACTCCCCCTTTCCTACCCCCCCTGATGATGTCACGTAACTCTCCGGGAATAAAACCATCCTTTCAACCCCCCACCCCAAATTGTCTCCACTTTCCTACCCCTGTGACGTCATGTAACTCTCCGGGAATAAAACCATCCTTTCAACCCCTGACCCCAAATTGACTCCACCTTTTCTAACCCCCTGTGACGTCACGTAACTCTACCGGAACAAAACCAACATTTCAACCCCCCACCCCAAATTGACTCCACTTTTCTACCCCTGTGACGTCACGTAACTCTACGGGAATGATTTTTTGAATTTTTTGCACGTCTCCCTTTATGTCAACGTAACTCTAACGGGAATAAAACCATCCTTTCTACCCCCGACCCCAAAATGACCACCTTTCCTACCCCCCTGTGACGTCACGTAACTCTACCGAACAAAACCAACATTTCAAACCCCCTCCCCAAATTGACTCCACTTTTCTACCCCTGTGACGTCACGTAACTCTACGAGAATGATTTTTTGCAACTCACGTCCCCTTATTAATTGTTTTCAACATAACCGGGACGTTACCTCATCCTCCTCCTATAATCTCTAAATTTATATATGAACATCGAGAATATAGTCTCTCTCTCTCTCTCTCTCTCTCTCTCTCCCTCTCTCTCTCTCTCTAGCCGTTATTTGTTATATATATATAATATATATATATATAATATATATATATATATATATAATATATATATACATGATACTATATATACAGATATATGATATATATATATATATATATATATATATATATATATATATATATATATATATATATATACACACAGCTGCTTAGATATTCAGAGTATCATGATAAAAGGATATTTGGCGACTGACTTCATCCTCATGTGATACATATATTTATCAATTTGATATCTCCCCCAATAACCGACAGGGTCAATGTTATCTGATGATGAATCACGCACACACACACATACACGAAGAAACGAGACCTTATCGCCATATCTGCCAAGCTGACTTCACCCCCACGTGAAATTTTATTTATCATAGAATTTGAGTCATAATCTCCATGCCGAATACGAGGACAAAGGTACAAATTTCAATTTTGTTTATTTATTATACCGAGTTTGAAAGATATTGAAAAATCAAATGACAGACGGAATTGTTATTTTATATTTGTAACCAATGCTAAATACAGGGGAATGAATTAATATTCCATACAAATACATACATCAGAAAAAAACTGTACAAACACGAACGCGATAATATACGCATTCGCTTTTTCAAAAACAATACTTCAACGAAACATACGGCTACTATATATTTTCTAACCTGTTCCTTCACATCACAGCCCTAGTATATACCACAAACATCTTCTCCAGCACTTTCCCGACCTTGTATCAAAGACGAAGTTTCATCTAACACCTCAAAGCTTTTAAATTTAGCTAACAAGTTTTTCATATATAAATCTTCCACACACCTTTCCTCCAACAGGGTTAAATTCTTTTTCATTATAGCCACGCAACATATTTTACCAATTTATCTCATTTCATCACTTAGGACAAGTTCCCGAAAACTAACTTGCACGAGGAGGTTGATGAGGCCATGGCGAGAGTTCACGTCTTGATGTGACAATCCTTCAAGAGATAATGAGCTACGAAAGCCCCACAACCCGAGATCCCTCTATCACAATCACTGATTACAAACCAGTTGTGACGAAGCATCAAGTCTTATCATTCCCTCACACCAAAGGTCATCTACACATGACTCATTTTATCAAAATCAGTATCACGTGACTAAACAGCTCCGGTATCATTGTTCCTAAAATGTTAATAAGCCACCCAAACACTCGCCATCTTGTTTTTCGCGTGTCCCGCCCTCACCTTCCCTCCCCCTCCTCCTCCTCCTTTTTCACATATTTCGCCACATTTCGATTTGTTTTTTCAATGGCTATATTCCTTAACATCCAATCTTTTTAACCCCCGCCATTTCAATGAAAGTAGCGATAATTGAAATATTATCAACGTGGGTTTTTTTATTCCCTTGAAATTCTCGAGCTATATCTAAAATATTATAACCTGCGAGCGGATGAGTTAAATCTCCTTCTTCATTCCATTCAACCGTGTTAGAATCTTGTAAGTGCTTAACAAAAGCCGTAACGTATGACTTTTGAGGTTCTTTAAAAAATATTGGAATAATACCTGTTAAATCGGGATTGCTCTTTTTGCGAGTCATGTCCCCTTTAATTGTTTTCAACGTAATCGGGGCGTTTACCACCTCCCCTCCAGTCACTGCACCTACACTTTCTATAGGAGAAGGAGGAGGAGGAGGTCCCGTGAGCGATATAGCCGGCATAGGTGGTTTTTGGATATTAAGGAACGTGTCCGCTACTACTAACAGCTGCCGTATCCAACTTGCCAGTACCCTCCAGGCTATTAGTATCACCATCACAAACCTCTTTTCTATTCATTAACCTCTCGTAGGTAATGGCAGGGATAACGTAAAACTCCTTCATTTTCAATTAAAAAGATTCCCTACCAAACTCACAGCAATAGGCAATAACACCGATAGAATAGTCCCCCCTTTATGACTTTTCAGTATATTTTTCTTCTTAGATATGGACGTTGTTTTCAAGGACACAAGATGAATTTCTCATCTACAATTTCTTAAGTGTTTAATAAACTTCTTCTCTTGAGTTAGATTACCACAAAGAAAAGAATTTCTAAAAATTTCCTAGAGAGTAGACCACCAAACCACCTGTTTAAGATGGGAATAACTTTACTTTCTTTCACTTGGTGATTAAACCAGTAGATGAATAAAAATAAAGTTTTTTATTTTTATGTACTAAAGGTTGCCTTACGGTTCGTATCCGGTACAATTTGGGAGATTCATTCAATCCCAGGAATTGAATTGACTCGGGATAACCTTTTCCAAATGAACGTAATCTATTTGAGTTTTTATTATCTTTCCTCCTCCTTCCCCACAGAATAGTGATATCATACGTTTCTGGTAGATTTGTGCAGAATTAATTCTTCACAATAAAAAATATGCCCTTTATTTCGTTCACCCGCTAAAATCTTCCAAGAAGTTATACGAACCGGTGATTTTTGTGTTGTATCCACTTTTGTCGGATTCAAAAAATTTCCAGAGTATTTGAATTGTAATATGCCCCTCCATAAAAACATTGCGTTTTTGTGATGCTCATCGACAATTACATAAACAACGTCTCCAAACATTCAAGAGCGAAATGGCGGGAGGATTAACGAGAACAGAGCCTTTTTATATCATACCCTCGAAGAATTGAACGTTAAATATCGTCTCTAGCCAGTTAATGCGTGAAACCTTCTTGCGGGGCGCGACCCAAACTTCTATGGGGGGTATGATTATTACCTTCTGAACAATGGCGCGCCTAGGACATTAATTGTATTTTGGTAAGGTTATTCTTATTGGTAGTGAGATTATCTATATACCCGACCCTTAATAGTCCTTATGACTCTTTTTAGCTATAGAGGAGTTTGAATTTCTCTTGAATAAACCGCTATATAAATTTTATATTTTTACTTATCTAGATATCTCTGACGTGTTTGTTATAATATTCCTACCCTCCATCACTATTCAAAACGTGAAAATTCCCGAAAAATTCGGGCGAATTTCGATAACCTTCTCAAAGAAGCGCCGACGTATTATGTAACACCATCCTTCTTTTACAAAGGGAACAATTTGTAGATATGCTGGAAAACACGTCAATAAAAAGACCAGCAAAATTTAAAATTTAAACCCAATATTAATACTGAGCTAATTTGGACAATATCAGCTAAATCGGTGCTCCGCTATTACTCGCGGGTTTGGGTGGACTGATGATTTTTCTTCAGGGGAATTTTTTTCGAGTGAACTTGTAGGTTTGTAAGTACTTTTGCCATGCGTAAGGAAGTTCTTTTAACATTTGTTTCAAACAGTCGGCGTAATTTGGGCTCTTTCAAGATTTTTCCGCTACTCTGGAATAAAAATGTCCACCCCACTGGAAACTAAACCACAACCCCGGGTGCATCTCCGTACCAAAGATTTTATTTAAGCAGGTTTTTATCCATTCTTTATCCATATTGGTAAGTTTCTTTGATATTCCCGTTTGACACCCAGAATATTGAGTTTGCGGAGCTGTAACATTTTCAGTTAGGTGTTGACGGAGCGGAAGTCCTTGACTAACCAAATAACCGTAGCGGTTTTACGTGAATATGGGCCTTTTTATTATATGTCCGCAAAAGTCTGAAGCTTTTTGACACACGGCCTGAATAACTGTCCGAACCTAAATGTTTCAAGTTTGACTAAAATCAACGATTTTTCATTAGAATATAATGTGAGCAATTCAAGCTTTATACTTCTAAACTAAAACTTGGCCCAATTAAACATATTCTGCGTTATGAATATAACTGAAATATATGAAATGAACGTCCCTCTGTGAAGGCGTTTAGTGAAAAATTTAAATTTATTCATCCTTAACCATGAGGAAGCAATCATCTGGAGTATGAATAATAGACCATTTAATTAAACCTCCGTCGTCCCCCCTTTTCAGCGTAATTCAAAGGGATTTAAAATTTCTTTGGATTACTTTAAATTTAAATTTGGGCACCTACTTGAGGGATGCGTTTCGAGGGGGTGGGGTTGTTCGAATACCCCGCAATATAAAACAGGTATTGGAAAACGCGTTTCATAGAGTTCAATTATTTTTGACATAGGACGGACTTGCCACTGTTACTAAACCCCACGATGATATACGAGGGGCGGGAGTATCGAACCGGGTCTAACAACTGACCCAGGGAAGGGTGGACCTGTCGCGGCCATGATGTTAGGCGTTGTTTTAAGGGACTATAGTTTTGGTTACGGTTTACGAGCTTCCTTTTGTTATAAGAACAAAGCCTTGAATAATAATTAAGATTGAATGAAAGTTGACGGGCAAATATTATTTGTTTTAATTTTCATAATGGAAAATAAACATACAGGATTTTTCCATACAATATCAAAAATAGAACCGTACATAAAAACTAGTTTTCATAAAATGCAAACTATTAAAAATAAAAAAAGAATAATAAAAATAATTCAAAAATATAAAAAACTAACTTATGTATAGATGAATATATCTAAAAAAATACATTAAATATAATAATGAAATATAATAAAATTATATGAATATATGGATAAAATATATCGTAATATATACAAACTTATGACACCCGGGTCAGGTATGTGATACGACCCCCGGTTTTAAACCTGGAGGAGAGGGTTGGAACCATTTCCCGTTAGAGGAGAAGTTCAAAGACGTCTAAAGAGTAGATAGGAATTAACATTGTATATTTTACTATTCTCTCTTCGACGTTTTTTCACCCGTGGGAAATGATGTGATGGATGTAGGGTCGGAGGAATAGGAGGAGTAGGAATTCTCGAGGTGCTAGGAGCGGGAATATTTAAAATTGGAGAGATTGCCTCTACTACCGGGGCCACCACTACTCTCTCTAGCTCCTCCTCCTCCCCCCCAATGTTTGGATGTCCATACGCCAACGATTTATAAGGTGTCACATAATATCTCTTGTCCTCTAAAGGACAGAGAGTTACCTTTCGCTGGCTCGTATGACACATCGTGCCTCCTACTCTTTGCAAATTGTGCTCACGAGTATAAGTAATCTCATTCTTTTCGATTACAGCTCGATACTGGTCATGCGGAATGGTCTTTTGCCGGCACCTTTGTACAGTCGGCCACGCATATAAGTAAACACATTTCAGCCACAAGGGCTGTATGTGATCTGGTAACACTGGAACTGTGCCTCCAGACGCACGATGAAACCCGCCCCTCCACCGTGGCCACCGCCCTCCACACGTCTTTCAAGCACACGTTTATAACTTCTGCTCCCTCTCTCTAATTTCTCCTTTAAGGAAAATAATATAACTGAATCTATTCTGTAGGTTTATTTTCTCATCATGTGGAGGCGAGAAAACCCGTCTGTTCAAGTTTTGTCGTAATAATATATTACTTGCTGTTACAGACAGAAGAATTAACTCGGTTTTCGTGGCGCTCTCTTGTAATACTGGGATTTAGCTATCTACCAATAAAACCCTCGTCTATCAAATAACAGCATACCTACTACTCTTTAATTATAATTGTAATATCAACAGCTGCATTCCAAATTCTTATTATTACAAAGACCACTAGCATCAGATCGTGTAGGACCTTACGTAACTCAAATTAAGCATGAAGAATAAGAAGGCATAAGTTGAGGAGAGAAAGACCTCCATAGGCCTAGACACTGAAGGAGGAGAAACAAAGAGACAGTATAAGACACAGTGTAATAGACTGAAAGTGTGGCTGGTGTCACAAGGGGCACCATTACCCTCTTAAGTATAATGGGGGCATAGGTCTTGACTTGTCATAGGGGTTATTATGGGAGTCGATTCTTCCTTATGGTTGGACGTTTGTTTGGTAACAATCGACTATCATTGGATTACATCCGACATTGGGTCAAATTCTCGTATTTTTGTGCATGATTTTAAGTGCTCGGCATACGTCTACATTTAATCGATGGCAAGCATGTGCGTTTTTGTTTGTTTGTGTTCGTCCCCTGCAGGAGAATTCCCACTTAAGATTGTAATCCCAGCAATTATAATCGTTATATTATAAAAAATAATATATATATATTATTATATATATACACACACACACACACCCCACACACACACACACACACACACACACCATATATTTTGACGTCCAACCTGTATAATAACATTTTTAACGTAACGTAATTAAGGACAATATTACTTAGCACCCTATAATTAGGATACAAATATTTTTGGACTCATATATATATATATATATATATATATATATATATATATATATATATATATTTTATATCATTTGACGTGTGTGTGTGTGTGTGTGTGTGTGTGGGTGTGTGTGTGTGTGTGTTTTTTATTATATATAGTATATATATATTATGTATATATCATATAGTACATTTTAACGTTTATACGTAATTAAGGGACAAATATTACGCACCCTATAATTAAGGATACACAATAGATTGAAAAATAACCATTTGTTATTATAAAATATGTATCAAGTTATTTACGTCCATCCACCATCGTTTGGCGATGACATCTTGATAAGTCCTACTGGGGACGGAGGCTACATGAATTTGTAGACGATGTTTGAAATTCTTTTTTGTTTTTTTTAATATCTCCATTCCCGGACATGGTTGTTTTTTTGGGTTGGAGGAGCTGCCCCTTGATTATTGCCTTCTTGGCCTGGGAATCCCAGGAGTTTGACGATGGTCCCCCCCAGCAATTTTCCAAGGGATTCCATATCACAAAACCCCACCCCTTACTTGGGTCCAGTCCATGGCAATGGTCAATGGTCTCGTTGTTTCCTCAAACCATCGCTTAACTATCCTGGTGCCTGTGTGAATGGGGACAGTTGTCCTGCAAAACAAACGTCCACATATAATAGTAATATATTAATTAATTTTTACAAGAGGCGTTCAAATTGGGGGTGTGGTTGGGGGAGCTGGACATTCATCTTTAATTAAGGTTCTGCCTGTTTTCTCCCTGTTTTAGAGCTCTCCTTTTCTCCTGGGTTTTGGCAAAAGCTGAGAGATATTTCCATCCACCTTTCGACTCCTCCCAAAGGAGCTCGCAGCCAATTAAGCCACGGGTGAAGTTTGAAGTCTATCGTGGAGAGGAAGAAGGGGTGGAATTTCGCCTTAGCTTTTCAAACCAGGAGGAAGGAAAGAGATTTTGAACTGGGGAGACGGAACCTTAATGGCGTTTAAAGATTATGCCCAGCTCCGCCCTTCCGAACAAATGACACCTCATTGTATACTTTGGCATATCAAATATATATATATATGTCCATAGGAAGGAAAAACAATAAACGAATGGGAGGATTCTGCAAGATCTTTCGACGTTAAACGTCCCTTTACTGAGGGCAGAGACTGAACATTAGATATGGGAAAAGACCAATACAAGAAAGATTCGTATAACTGCACGATAGGGATTAATAAAGAGATTAGTACCCTCTAATCCGACACACCATGGAAGCTGAAAAATCCTTCCAAACAAGCATAAACAATGGGTTGCAAATAAAGGGTTTTTTAAGACCAATCATCTCAGATACAAGGTCCAGACAATTAAAGGATTAATCGGTGAACAGCTATTTTTTCATAACTTGGTAACAACAACCATATTCACATCTCATGACGACATACATTACAACTAAAAATAATAACTCTAAGGCAAACCCCCCCCCCCCTGAAAATTTTTTTTATTTCAGTCAATAATTATATCTTTTGAGGTCCATTCCTTTAAACATGTTTCCACAGATTACAAGGGTCTAAATGAAAAGAAGGCCACGACCCTAAACATTGAAAATTTAACAATGAAAACAAAGTTAAAGTTTTGGTTTATTAAAGCAAGATTCTTAAAAGATTTTTTGTTGATAAGAACATTCTCGTTGAACCTTGCAATTACTGAACTACCATCCCACTTTATTCGGTTGGTTTTTGTTTTGTCACTGAAATGAATGAATATTGCCCACTTGGAATTTTTTGCCCCAGTTTTTTAGATAATATTTATGCTGGCTTAGCCTTACTTCTAGGCCTTTTGCTAGACCTGTCCGAAGTAAAATAAAATGGAAGGGACAATCCCATACATGGAATTTTAATATATTGATTTTGTTGCCTTTTGTCTTTTGTTCCTCCTGGGACCCATTTTTTTATTAACATTCCTTTAGTGTTGTTTATTAATAGGAAAAAACTAACAGGTTTGACATTAAAAGCTTTTAAACAATGATTTAATGGGTTTCAAATCCGTTAAAATAAATGGCAAAACTGATAATGTTCTTAGAATTTTTTTCTTGCTGCGTGTTACTTACACTATAAAACTTTTTTGCGGCTTTATTCTTTTTTAAACAAATGTCTAATATATGTGAAGGTCTAGCATAAATCCTTTGTCCCCTATTTTTTCTTTATTGTATTCAATTTCTTGATCCAAATATTCTGTGGGACTGACAATGCACAATGCCTCGTAAAAAACAAAATAAAGGAAAAAATTTGCTATTTTTATGTTAAGAAATTGGTGGCCTGGAGAATAAATGAACATAAGTTGTAAGTTTGTTGGTCGGTTTCCTATAAATACTGAATTTACATTGAAATGTTCTCTATGTATCAAAACATCTAAGAAAGGGAGGCAATTGTCTTTTTCTAATTCTAGAGTAAACTTAATCGATGGTACCTGGTTATTTAATTTAGAGAGTAAATCATTTACATCAATACCGACAGGAAGAACAGCTAAACAATCATCAACGTAACGATACCACTTTACAGGAATATAAATGATATTAGGTAGGTAGCGTTTTTCAAAGAATTCCATGTACAGGTTTGAGAGTAGTGGAGATAAAGGATTTCCCATTGCCATGCCAAATATTAACGTCTTGCGTGACATTGTTCAGAGTTATAACAATACCCCACATAAAAGTTTGGGAAATGAACGCATCCCTCAAAAAGTTCACTCGTTAACCGCTAGAGAGGACATTGAACGTCAATTCTCGAGTATGTATAAATGCTACTCTCGTTAATCCATCCACCAGTTCAATCTTGAATGTTGGAGACGTTGTACGTATATCGGATGAGCATCGGAACGCAGTTTTTAGAAGGGGATATACTTTTCAAAATACTCTGGAAATTTTTAAAATCCGAAAAGTGGATACATCGCAAAATCCTGTCATATACTTCTTGGAAGATTTAGCCGGTGAAGAAATAAAGGGAGTATTCTACCGTGAAGAATTAATTCCCACAATTCTACCAGAAACATATGATATCACTATTCTGAGAAGCCAGGTAGATAATAAAACTCAATATTACGTTAATTGGAAAGGTTACCCGAGTCAATTCAATTCATGGGTCGATGAATCTCAAATTGTACCGGATATGAAAACCATAAAAACAACCTTTAAATACGTAAAAGTAAAAAAACTTTATTTTATTCATCACATGTTTATCGCCAGCGAGAGAACGTAAAGTAATTTCAATTTTAAAAGGTGGTTTTATTGTTACCATATCGGAAATTTTTAGAAATTTTCTTTGCGGTAATCTAACTCAAGATAAGAAACATCATTAAAACTTGCAGAAAGTGTAGGCATGAAATTCATTTGTGTCCTTGAGAACAAGTCTATAGCTAAGAAGAAAAATATATTGAAAAGCCGTAAGTGGCGCTATTTTTATTGGTGTTTACTACCTTGAGCCGCGAGTTTGATAGGGAAGTCTTTTTAATTGACGAAAAATGAGGGAGTTTTACGCTATCCCCGCCGTTACATACGAGAGGTTAATGAATAGAAAGGGAGTTTGTGATAATATTGATAACAGTGTTACTAACCTTGAGGGTAATGGTAAGTTAGATGCAACCGTTAGTAACATGCACGTACCTCTTAACGTTGAAATGATGCAAAATTTCCCACGGCGGCTAAATCACTCACGAGACCTCCTCATTCTCCTATAAAGGGTGTGGGCGAGGTGGCTGAAGTAGCTGGGGGGGAGGGGGTAAAAGATGCTCCGATCACGTTGAAAAACAGTTAAAGGGGATTATTAGCCGCAAAACAAGCAATTCCAATTTAACAGGTATTATTCCAATATTATTAAAGAACCTCAAAAGTCGTACGTTACAGCTTTTGTTAAACACTTACAAAATTCTAGCTCGATTGAATGGAATGAAGAAGGGGATTTAGCTCATCCACTGGCAGGTTATAATATTTTAGAAATCGCTCGAGAATTTCAAGGGAGTAAAAAACCAATGTTGATAATATTTCCCATTATCACTACTTAATTCAGATGGCAGGGGTTAAAGATTGCACATTAAGGAATGCAGCCATTAAAAAACAACCAAATAGAAGCATGCGCAATGCATTGTGCATTGAGGAGGCGGTAGTGGTAATGAAGATGGTGGGAACATGCGAAAAAGAAAATGGTGGGTGCGTGGGTACCTTATTAACATGTTGGGAAAATGATACAGCTTGTTTAATTGTGTGATTAACCCTATACATGATATAACTTGTTTAATCACGAGGTTGAGATAACAGTTCGAAAGTGTGTCGGCCTTTAGCGTGATTCATAGCTTCAGGTGGCATTATACAACTTGTTTAATCAGTGATTTTGATAAAGGGGGCCATCTTTAATGACTCATACATAGTGTCAGGGGGCGGGGAATCTCGATTGCGGGATTTGGTGGGTCATTAACTCTTGAACCAATGGAATATTAAGGCGCACACTCTCGCCATGGCCTCGTCAATGTCTTCGTGCAAGTTAGTTTTCGGGAACTTGTCCGAAAATAGGTCAGAAAGAGAAAATACTTGCTTAGTAGTGGCCACTAATTGTGTTACATGCAGAATTTACGGTGTGGCTGAAGACATCGTTCGAAGCTATCCGTACGCCGAGATTGCAGATTGCAGGCTTTCGATATTCTCGAGCTGGTGCAACATACGCCTGTCCGTTTCGCGAGCGCGGAGGTTTTTCTGAAGGTTCAGCCATTGGTGAAAAGGCTAGAAAATATTACCTCTTGGGAATGTGATGATGAAGTAGATCTCTCTACCGTAGCTACTTTATTAACCCGATATGGTATTGGTGGCCCTGTCGAAGATAATGAATACGCCCAAAAGAGTAGAGCATATTCCAAAGATGAGCAGGGATACAAAGCAGATGAGGTTCAACCACTTTTTTTCTTCGGTGAAGAAATTAAAGGAAGAATTATTTAAATCATTGTATGACTATGTTAAATATGTTATCTTCCCCGCTGGTATCGGACAAAGAGGATGAGTTAACATGACATGGTTTGGTTGAATCAATATTTATGTGTGTTATCTATATTCAGTGATGAAATGAAAAAAATTGATAAAATCACTTGTGTGGTCATCATGAAAAAGAATTTATCCCTGCTAGAGGAAAGATGCGTAGAAGATTTATATATGAAAAACTTATTGTCAAGATTTAAAAGCTTAGATGTATTAGATGAATTATTATCTTTCACACACGATCGGGGAACTGGAGAAGATGTGTGTGTGGTATATAGTACTAGCAACGTGTCTCGATGATGTATTAGTTTCGTAAAATGAATGTATATCATGTCTGTGTATTCTTTTGTAAACCATTTCCAGTGTATTCTTGTATGACTATGTATGGAATATTAATTCATGCCTTTCTGTATGACTTGTTACAAAAATAATAACAATTCTGTATGTAATCTGATTTTCCATTTAACCTCTTTATGTATGGAATATTATGCATCTATATACACATATCATAATAATTAGACTGAAATGGATTTTTGTTAAGTTAATTTTCAGAGTTTCCCTATTGACTTAAAACAAATTTGCGTTTTGGGAGTGAATTCGGGGGGACATGTTGGAACCTGTGATTTCAAGTTTTAAAATATCATCGGGGCTAGTGGAGGGAATTTTTTGGGGTTAGGGTTGAAATCAGGGTTTTCACCTCCCATTGGGTAATGATGATGTTTTGGGGGTTAGGTTAGGTTTGGCTACCTGGGGTATCTGATTTTTCCATTTAACCTCCTATAGAGTATGAGGGGTACTTTGGGGGGTTTAGGGTTGAAATCAGGGTTTTTTTACCTCCCATAGATGTATGAGGAGTTTTGGGGTTAGGGGTTAGGTTAGGTTATGTTTAGGCTACCTGGGGATTAGCACCTAGGAGTTGAGGGATATGGGGTTAGGTTAGGTTGAGGGACAATGGGTTAGGTTACCTGGGGATTAGCACCGTGGGGTGCGGGACAATGGGGTTGGGGTTTTTTCCCTACTAATGCAAGCCTTGATACTCAGAGCTCTGAACAAATTATTGCGTGTGAACAATTTGAGGGAGATGAATCAACAGATTTACTATGAAACATTCAATAATAAATGAAGATGAATAAGAAATTGATTGTACATATCTCATAATGGATGAAGGTAAAGAAGAAAAATATATCAATGAAGTTGTTATAGGGAAAAATAAATAAGACTGAATTAAATTCAACAATACTATTGGATGAAAGTTCCAATGAAATGGATGTGTGTTATTTCTCAGAGATACACAATGAGGAAGAAATATGTTTAGTTAGTACTGCAGATGACCATACTGTCAGATTTGTGCTTAACAGAGAAGTAGTTTTGTACCCGCAATGCCTAACCAAGGTTTGTCTTAGAGCTAAAACAGACGAAGACTTGCATGAAACAGATGTAATGCTAACTAACGAAGACTTACCTGACTTTGTTAGGATGGACAATTCCCTAGTTCACATGAATGGTACTAATTGCGAGACGTAGGTCCAGAATTACTTAGACAAAAGACTATTACTAAGGTCTAGTATAGGGTTTTGTACAGGAATTGTAGTGAATAATCCTTTACTAACACTAGGTGAAAAGGCATTCTTCTCTTGCACAGAACCAAGTTCATTTTTAGATAAAGAAGTAAATAAAACAGACTTTCCTCAGAATAGAAATAAATTACTACAAATATTGGAGAGGTATAGAAATGTCATTGCTTTAGAAGGAGATAAGTTAGGAAGAACCAGATACTTGCAGCATAAGATTTTAATACAAGATGGAACTAAACCAATCTATATACCTAACTATAAGTTACCAATAAGTCAAAGACCGATTGTAGACAAATTAATTGACGAAATGAAGAATGATGGAGCAGTAGTACCTTCTAAATCACCATATGATTAACCTCTCTTGTTAGTTCAAAGAAAAGTGCAGTTGGGAGAAGGGTAATAGATTATCGGAAATTAAATTCACACACCATCCCAGATAGAATGCCAATGCCTGTCATAAATGATATGTTAGCTCAATTAGGTGGAGCAAAAATGTTTACGTCATTAGACTTGCTCAGTGGATATTGGCAGGTACCCTTAGGTGAAGAGTCCAAGCCTTTGACAGCTTTTAGTACTCATAAGGAACATTTACAGTTTGAAGTCATGCCCTTTGGTCTTACATCAGCCCCATTAACCTTTACTCGATTGATGCTCCAAATCTTGGGAGATATAGAGGATGGTTCAGTGTATCTAGATGATGTAGTCATTTCTAGTAAGGACTTGGATAGGTACTTTAAGACGTTAGGAATAGTGTTAGAAAGACTGAAGAGTGCAGCATAAAAGAATAATAAAATTCAAGAAATGTCAATTCATGATGAGATCATTAGAGTATTTAGGACATGTCATCGGTGAAAATGGACTGCGTATGCAGGAAGGTAAAATAAAGGCAATTGTAGCATATCCAACTCCTAGTAACTTGAAAGCCTTGAGAAGATTCTTAGGAATGATAGGTTATTACAGGCCGTTTATTAAGGGATTTGTCACTATAGCCAAACCTTTAACAGATTTAACTAAGAAGGATGCATCTTATGAATGGAAGGCAGAAAATGAAAGGGCTTTCCAAACGCTCAAAGAATTGATGACAAGAAATCCAATTTTTGTTTACCAGATTTTTCAAAGGAATTTTACTTAGACTGCGATGCTTCCAGTACAGGTGTAGGTGCAGTATTAATGCATCAATGGAAAACAAGAGTGAGAGCAGTATATTATGCAAGTAGAGTTTTGAATACTGCAGAAAGAAATTATAGCACTAACGAGCGGGAGTGCTTAGCTCTATATTGGGGATTAGTACGAAAGTTTAGGCATATTTTGCTAGGACATAAAGTCAAGATGCTTACAGATCACAAACCTATTTGTGATCTATTTAAGTAAAGAGCTTTCACAAATAATATGAAATTTAACAGATGGCTTATAAGTGTCTTAGAATTTGCCCCAGAGTTTAGATATATCCCACAGGTAGATATAAAACACTATAGCAGATGCATTGTCAAAGAATCGCCAAGAAGAAAACGAGAAAACAAATCACAACTAATACCTTCTGCTTTAGTTGTCAGTTCACAGATCTAGATTTGGAAAGAATTCACATCGAACAACAAACGGATGCTAACATTAGAAAAATAATGGGTAACTTAATGCAAAATGAGGTTGATCAGTCTGAATTTCAATTAATCAGTGGAATTCTATATAAAACATCAGAAGAACCGAATGCTTGTTCACGCTTGTATGTACCTAACACACTGACCCAAGGAGTTTTAGAACTAACACACTCTTACAAATTGTCAGGACATCCTGGAATAAAGAAAACACGTAGAACGCTCACTAGAAACTATTTTTGGCCTAATTGCAATGAAGATACTAAGAGATTTGTTGAGAATATTCATATCTGTAATGTACATAAGGGTAACGTAAATGTAAAGGCCCCTCTTGAGATATATCCATCAGAATTAAGTCCATTCCAAGTAGTTTCAATGGATTTTGTAGGTCCATTTCCAAACACAACTAGAGGTAACCGTCAGATATTAGTTTTCTTAGATTACTTGACTAGGTATGTTGAGATTATTCCATTAAGAAATAGAGAAGCAACCACTGTAGCAGAAGCTCTGAAATCTAGAATAATTACTAGACATTCATGTTCTCAAATACTATTATCTGATAATGCAGAATTTACTAGTGACATTTTAAAGAAATTGTGTGAGTTTTATGAAATTAAAAAGTGTCAGATTTTAGCATATAAACCAAGCTCTAATGGATCAGTTGAGAAAACATATCGTAAGATAAAGGATGTAATGAAAACTTTGGTGACTCCACAGACTGAAGATTGGGACTTAACTCTTTGAAGACATACAGTTCACCTTTAATAACACTGTAAAATGAATCTGTTGGAGAAACCCCACACTTTTTGTTATATGGTATCAGAAAAGAATGCCAAATAATCTTTTAGACGATGCAACTCCAACCAGACATACTCACAATTACGAAGACTATGTTGCATGAAAGACGAAAAGGACTTTCGAGACAGTTAAATGTACAAGGGCTTGATTAAAGGAGTTACATCAAAAGTCTGGTCAGTATTACAATCAGAAATCCACAGTTCCAGATTTAAAAATAGGGCAACAGGTATATGTGCTTAACCATAGAATTGAAGGACCGAATGTTAAAGTGAGTCCTAAATTCCAAGGTCCATATAGAGTAATAGAAAGGTTAAAGTTAAATAAATTTAAGCTAATGCATGAATCAACTTTAAATAGAACTGTTGCACATTGGAACCATATTAAAGTTGTACATTCCGACATTTGGTCAGAAGAACATTTAAAAGAATTTAAAGAATTAAAGGAGTCAAGTAGTGAAGAAAACATTAACGTAAATCCTTCCCATACTTCATCAGCATTAGTGACTCCGAGATACAATTTAAGGAAACGATAGGACCAAGTGCAACGGTCTATAACATTGTTGTAAAAGGTTTACTGCTTAGGATGTATTTTTGCAGGAAATGGATTTCACTATGGCTCATGGTGAGTCATATCTGCATCTCCCTCTTGCAAATCAAGAAGGGAGCAATCTTAAAGGATCCAGGTCAAGTAAAGATGATACACGATATTGCAGTGGTAAAGATTAATATAACAACCATGGATCGGCAACAGGAACAATTGAGGGAACTACTTCATGAACTTGAAAGTTTCATAGATAGTAACCAAAATGGTACCAACACAGTTTTGTTAATGAAACTCAGAAATGATATCAGCCAAGTTCTACCTAAAAGAATTAGAAAGCGTTCATTCTTCCATTTATAGGTACAGCATTAAACACTTTGTTTGGTGTGGCCAATGATACTGATGTAGAGAAAGATAGAGCTAGAATAAAAAAGTTAGAAATGTGGGCAGCTGAACGAGGTACCATTATGAACAAGGTAATTGATGCAGCTAACAAAAACCAAATGTTGAGGTAAGCGAGCTACCTAAAGTCAAGGTCGTTACTGAGGTAAGCGAGCTACCTAAAGTCAAGGTCGTTACCGAGGTAAGCGAGCTACCTAAAGTCAAGGTCGTTACTGAGGTAAGCGAGCTACCTAAGCCAAGGTCAGTTCTGTAGAGCTACCTAGCACAAGGCAAGTATTGAGATAAGCGATAACTAATTATTTAATGATCAAAAGTAAAGACAACCAATGCTAAGGGAGTAAAAATAAATGGAAATCTGGATGAATATCTAACCATACAAAACCAGATGATTGCGTATAAAGGCAGAATAGTGATTTCATAGGTGTTTAAAATTTTGTACAGCACTTCAGTGAACTCTAAGCTATTGTCTTCCAACAGGAAATTATTCGAATTCTCCTAAGTCAAGAAATAAAACAAGTAAAAAAGGCCGTGAGAGTGGGGGCCTCAGCACGGCCCATAAAACTCTTAGCCGTGGTGGCCTACGTTGTTGGTACCTTTATCGCTGCCAGAAGTACAATTATGGCTAACTTCAACCTTGAATAAAATAAAATCTACTGAGGCTAGAGCGCTGCAATTTGGTGTGTTTGGTAATTGGAGGGCGGATGACCATCATAACAATTTGCAGCCCTCTAGCCTCAGTAGTTTTCAAGATATGAGGGCAGGACGGAAACACATAGCCTGCACAATAGTTTTCTTTTACAGAAAGCTAAAGCCAAGACCTACAACTACTAACAATTAAATGAAAAAAAAAAGAAAAATACATATGCACATTAGAGCATTTAAACGACAAAGGGAAGAAATGGTAAGGAAAAAGTCAATGAAAAAATGTTAACAGAATTGTATGAATAAAGGCATGTGCAAAATTAAGTTCTCTTTCTTCAAAACGATTAAAATAAAAGACGGCTAATAATAAAGCAATAATAAACCAGTGAAGACGAGCAGCGCAAGAGTGCATGGGGGAAGAAGGACTGATAAAAATGTAGACGAAGACCCAGAAATATACAGAGACAGGAGAATGACAGACAGAACAGAGGACTGGCACAACAAACCAAACCAATGCACGGACAATACATGAGACAGACTAAAGAACTAGCCAGCGATGACACATGGCAATGGCTACAGAGGGGAGAGCTCAAGAAGGAAACTGAAGGAATGATAACAGCGGCACAAGATCAGGCCCTAAGAACCAGATATGTTCAAAGAACGATAGACGGAAATAACATCTCTCCCGTATGTAGGAAGTGCAATACGAAAAATGAAACCATAAACCACATAGCAAGCGAATGTCCGGCACTTGTACAGAACCAGTACAAAAAAGAGGCAATGATTCAGGGTTGGCAACTGGCAAAATCCCTCCACTGGAGCCTGTGCAAGAAAGTTGAAGAAACATCAGCCACCTTGCGGTAATAAGTGGTACGAGCACCAACCTGAAGGAGTGATAGAAAACGATCAGGCAAAGATCCTCTGGGACTATGGTATCAGAACAGATAGGGTGATACGTGCAAATAGACCAGACGTGACGTTGATTGACAAAGTCAAGAAGAAAGTATCACTCTTTGATGTCGCAATACCATGGGACACCATATTGAAGAGAAAGAGAGGGAAAAAATGGATAAGTATCAAGATCTGAAAATAGAAATAAGAAGGATATGGGATTTGCCAGTGGAAATTGTACCCATAATCATAGTAACACTAGGCACGATCCAAGAATCCCTGAAAAGAATCTAGAAAAAACTAGAGGCTGAAGTAGCTCCAGGACTCATGCAGAAGTGTGTGATCCTAGAAACGGCACACATAGTAAGAAAAGTGATGGACTCCTAAGGAGGCAGGATGCAACCCGGAACCCCACACTATAAATACCACCCAGTCGAATTGGAGGACTGTGATAAAGCAAAAAAAAAAAAAAAAATTAAAAAAAAAAAAAATAATAATAAAAAAAAATAATAATAATAATAAAATAATAATAATAAGAATAATAATAATAATAAAAATAAAATAATAATAATCAATAATAAATTCAATAATAATAGTAATAATAATAATAGTAATAATAATAATAATATTGCACAGAACCAGTACAAAAACAGGCATGATTTAGTGGCAAAATCCCTCCACTGGAGCCTGTGTAAGAAACACCAGCTACCTTGCAGTAATAAGTGGTACGAGCACCAACCAGAAGTAATAGAGAAAACGATCAGGCAAAGATCCTCTGGGGACATATGGTATCAGAACAGATAGGGTGATACGCGCAAATAGACCAAACGTGACGTTGATTGACAGAATCAAGAAAAAAGTATCACTCATTGATGTTGCAATACCATGGGACACCATATTGAAGAGAAAGAAAGGGAAAAAATGGATAAGTATCATGACCTGAAAATAGAAACAAGAAGGATATGGGATATGCCAGTGGAAATTGTACCCATAATCATAGGAACACTAGGCACGATCCCATGATCCCTGAAAGGCAATCTGGAAAAACTAGAGGCTGAAGTAGTTGCAAGACTCATGCAGAAGAGTGTGATCATAGAAACGGCGCACATAGTAAGAAAAGTGATGGACTCCTAAGGAGGCAGGATGCAACCCGGAACCCCACACTATAAATACCACCCATTCGAATTGAGGACTGTGATAGACCAAGAAAAAAAATAATAATAAAGCAGAGACGCATGACATTCTACAAAAAATTCAAAAGAACAAATAATAAAAACACTCATACTATACATAATATATATATATATATATATATATATATATATATATATATATATATATATATATATATATATATATATATATATAAACGACAAATAAAGCAATAATGCATGGTACTCTACAGAAAATTAAGAACATTACCATGATTCATATACAAACATCGAACTACAAATGTCCTTTAATATCCAATTCGCTCTACCTTGGAATAATATATTTTCATATATGTTAAACCGAAGTGGAATTTTTTAGTCGATTTGTCGGTTCACGGGCGCAAACCATGGAACCCAACAATTCTAGGACGCACAGTGAAGCTTTAAACCACACCAAACCTCAGACGCCCAAACTCATCAATCATCACAAATTACCAGATATATATATATAGATATATATATATATATATTATATATATATAAGATATATATATATATAATGATATATATGATATATATATATATATATACATATATATATATATATATATATCATATCTATAGACATAGTGATATATATATATATATATATAGATATATATATATATATATATATATATATATATATATACATATATTATATATATATATATATATATATATATATATATATATATATATATATATATATATTATATATATATATATATATCTATATATATATATATATATATTATATATATATAATATATATATTTATATATATATATTATATATTTATATACGTTATATCTAACATGATTAAAATTAACGTTAAATTCTACAGTAATGAATGAAAGGCCTCTCGACAAAAGCCAAGAGGAAATCAAAGTAGGAAAATGATTAGCAAACTGACAGCCACAACAAACAAAGGTATCACTCAAACAAAGACTTTTCGTGTTGGCTTACCTACTGAGCCCTCCTTGCATAGCTAAGGAAGAAAGTTTGGTACTATTTCAATTGGCGTCAAAGAACACTTCATACATTCTACTAGATTTCTCAAACAGATTTTTATAAGACGAATCTTTTGTCAAGACAATGTTATTCCACTTTGGATTTATATATTTATTCATAAACATATAAATTATTTATCCCTCGACAATGTCCTCATTAAAGGACGGAATCGCTCGGTACGAATTTCTGACTATTATTTTTTCCTGTGATATTGGCTTATATTATGAAGACATGTTCATTACTGTGATTTTTTAAGTATATATATATATATATATATATATATATATATATATATATATATACGTATATATTATGTATATATTCAATACATATATTTATATATAAATCAAAGTGGTATAATAATGTCTTGAAAAATAGTGGGTTCGCTCATCTCGACATGATCCCATCAAACATCACATAACAAGACTGCTATGATTTTAGGAAGTTATATCCATATTTCACATAACCCACATAACCTTTGGTATACACACTCGTCAGGAATCTGCGGTAGTCTTGATTCCTGTTTATAAAAGACGTGAATGTATTTGTACATCCAGGAATGACATACTAGAGATTAGGGTAACTTGACATGTCTTCTCAGAACGTGAAAGGGAGCTTATGTCACAAAACTATATATAACACGTAGTGGAAAATACGTATTGTGAAGTTTTGGTTATTCTTTGTTATGTTAAAGGCAATAAAGTCGTTCGCATTCTTTCCCAATGGTTCATTTTATCTTAAATGAATAAATAAATAAAGGCTTAATTTTGCAATACACAGTACACAAACACATGAAGAATCCAACTGAAAGTGTCTACAAATGGATTGATACGTTTGGCTTAAAACGAAAGCAGAGTTTCTCAATATTTAGTATTTGATATCATAAACAATAATATTGCTTTGAGAATATCAAAAGAGGAAATCGGCTTCTGAAGTCCGTGTACCAAAGATAATAAAATGTACTCTATAATAAAAGTATCGCTGCTTTGAATGTAATACTGCAGAATATGTGAAAGGCCATGAGAATTTAGAGCATATTAAGAATATTTAAAAAATATTAACATATGTGCAGGCCATTATTTATTAACATTAAAAAAATAATCTATATTGAAACCTGATTTTGCATAAAAAGACAAAAAATGCTATTTAAAAGGCATAGATTAAAAATATCTAAAAAATATTAAATCATATGTGAAAGGCCATCAGAATTTAAGAACATATTAAAAAAATATTTAAAAAATGTTAAATCATATGTAAAAGGCCATGAGAATTTTAGAACATATTAAAAAATATCTAAAAAATATTAAATTATATGTGAAAGGCTATGAGAATTTAGAGCATATTAAAAAATATTTAAAAAATATTAAATCATATGTGTGTGTGAGAGAGAGAGAGAGAGAGAGAGAGAGAGAGAGAGAGAGAGAGAGAGAGAGAGAGAATAAAAAGCAATAACACAAGACAAGGGGGCGATGCAAATAAGTTGTCCTAATGTCATATTTACAACTGAGATATCACATATTTCTATGCATCTAGGATTTCATATTCATATATGTATAATGTATGAACCGATGAATGTATGCATGTATGTATATGTATATATATACATATATATATATATATATATATATATATATATATATATATATATTATATATCGTGTGTGTGTGTGTGTGTGTGTATGTATGTTATATATATATGTATATATATTAAATGATAATATTATATGTATATATATATTATATATATTATATTCTATATAATATATATATATATATATCTAATATATATGTGTGTGTGTGTGTGTGTGTGTGTGTGTGTGTCTGTGTGTCTGTGTCAATTAGTCCAAAGGAGAGAAGTAAATAAAAGACTCTAATAGTTCGATAATTTCGCCTTCCACTAAGCCTCTTCAAGAGCTTTATTTTAACTAAACAGATTAAGTGTATGCAAAAAGATCATAAACATTTTTCTCAAAGGTAAAATACAATTAACAGAACAGTTGTCAAAGTACAAAATAGGTCGTTTAGATCATAAACAAATGATCAAATTAGTCATTCAAAAAAGTTAAAAGAGAGAACTATTCAACTATTTGGTGATTGGTCATTTAAACTTTCTCTCAATTTGTACTGTTGGGAAACAATATGAAGGAATAAAGGGTCCAATTTATATATGCCCTGACTGATTCTGAAGTTCTTTTGTTTGCTAAAACAGATAAATATACAAGCTGTCTCTAACAAATTTCTTGCAATCATATATTTTCCCTTTAATGATATATCTGCTTTGTTCCAAAGGATAGGACAGCCACAATTTGGCACATGTAAATTAACAGCACTGTTTTGGGGAATTTGTCCTCGATGTTTGGAAATTAATTCTCTTATCAATATCTTTTCCGGTTTGTCCCAGTTTTAGATCTGCTTGAACTCTTAAATATGGAACTAAATAAATGTTTTTTTCCATACCTGTTTCAGACATTTTGAAATTAATTAGACTTTGTGTAACAGATACATGTTTTTGC
>NC_061099.1:5181153-5308091 GCF_015104395.2 Macrobrachium nipponense
AATTTAACACCAATTCCTCCCAATAATGGAATATAAAATCATTCAATGGAATATAAATGGTCTCTTAACCCGACTACGTCTGGGTGAATTACAAAGAATCATATGAGACCACAACCCAATGTGCATATGTCACAACATATAGGAAGTAACCCTACAAATATCCAACACTATAAAATTGCCTGTTATTCACCAAACTGACGGTGGAAAATTTAGGCACAGCCATATACGTTCATAATAGCATTACATATGAACCTGTTGACATACCATCTATTGCCATATCAAATAACATCAATTAAACTGTATATGCCTGATAAAAGTAAAATTACTATTTGTAATTTATATAACCAACCAAATTTCAATGCAAATTTCAGTGATTTTTCTGAACTTATTAGCAAAAGTATACAGAAACCACTACTTATAGTAGGATTTTAATGCACATAATCCATTATGGAATATTAATAACCCCACTGACACATCCGGAATCAACATAGAGAATACTATAATGAAAACACAACCTGTATTGTCTCAATGAAAGTGAAGTTCCAACATATTTTTCAAAATACACACCAACCAACCCTTTTCTTCACTTGACATTTCATTATGTTCAAATGATGTAGCGGGAGAATTTGAATGGAACGTCCTAGACATTCATACACAAGTGACCATTTCCCAATCATCTCAACTACTTAAGTAATGTCAAAATATTGCCACCTACAGATATAATATCCAAAAAGCTAACTGGGATAAATATTTCCTATACACAACGAAACATACCACCATTCCCACATAATGAAGATCACAATACTACACTGTGAATCCTTCTCAAACTTCATAATAAATTGCTGCAGATAAAATTATTCCAAAAAACCAAATCACTTCCACAAAATCCCCTGTCCCATGGTGAATCCAACATTAACAACATTAATAATAAAATAAAACTATATTGATTCGCAATCTAAACAGACTCAAAACTCGCCTTAAATCACTCAACAAAATGCCCTATAGTATAAACATATTAAACAAAATAGTTATAACAAACATAACAATTAACCACATTAAACCACTAATAACAAATATACAGCCAAATTTAGAAAAACGGTAATAGCTAAAAAATCACATCATGGAAGGAACATGTCTCAAACATATCTTCAAACACATCCACAAGGGATGTCTGAAAACATATAGGAAATCAATGGAACATATAAGACCTCCAGAGTGCAATACATTTAAATGGGAAAAAATATACCATGATACTTATGAAATATCAAACATAATTGGGAAACATTTTGAAACATCAGTGCTTACTCCAGCCTAGATACACATTTTCAAAGTATCAGAAAACAAAAAGAAAATATAATACTCAATTTTGAAACTCTTGAAGACCTGGAATATAACTATATTTTTAACATGGATGAACTAGATAATGCCATCAACTCTTGTCATCCCTCTGCACCAGGATATGATAAAATATCATTTGAAATGATAGAAAAATTAGCTCCTATAGCTAAATCATATATTAAAATTTTACAATAGTTATCTGGCTAAAACGTGTCTTTCCTGATAAATGGAAACATGCCATAATTATTCCAATAAACAAACCAGGAAAGGATGCAAGTAATCCATCCAATTATAGACCGATATCTCTAACAAGTTGCCTATGCAAAATCTTAGAAAAATGGTTAATGCACGATTAACGTATGTAAGCTAACCAAAGAATCCATTTTAACACCAACACATCTGGTTCAATAGCTGGCAGATCAACCCTAGATCCCTTAATAACACATTTAGAAGATCATATCAAAAAAGGCTTTGAACAAAAGAAATTAACAGTAGCTATATTTTTTTGATATAGAAAAAGCATACGATACAACATGGAAACATAACATCATGCAAAAACTCCACTCCAATGGACTAAGAGGCCACTTACCAATATTTATTAAGAACTTCTTAACAAACAGAACTTTTCAAGTAAGAGTAGAAAATTCCTACTCAGTAAACCTATAAACTGGAAGAAGGAATCCTCAAGGTAGTGTCTTGAGCTGTACATTGTTTGCTTTAGCTATAAATGGACATTACCATAATTACCAAGTGGTGTAAAAAACAGTTTATATGTTGATGACTTTGTCATTTACTATACGAGTAGTAATTGGAGACATGCTCAGAGAGTTCTCAGTACTGCCATTTCAAATATATGTTGTTGGGCAAATTCAGTTGGAATTTAAATTTTCAACTGATAAAAAAAACAAAAGCAATCGTCTTCTACAAAGACAAAAGGTGGATGAAGAACAAAAACAATCAAACTGCATCTTTATAGCACTGAAATACAATTTTGTACAAAAATCAAGTATCTAGGAGTAATATTTTGATCAACATTTAAATTGGAAAGAGCACATCAAATACATTAAAGCCAAGGGCATCAAAGCCCTTGCCATATTAAAAAAGTTATCTCACACTAATTGGGGAGCAAAGCGAGACATTTTATTAATGATATATAAGGCAACAGTCTTATCCATAATAGATTACTGCTGTCCAATATATTCATCCGCCTCAGAATCTGCATTAAAATCTCTCGATGCAGTGCACCATGAAGGCGTGCGATTGTGCACAGGAGCCATTCCGATCGTCCCCAACAACTCACTTTTGGTGGAGGCAGGTGTTTGTTTGCCCTTAAAACATCACCGTAATTTAATAACTATACAAAGCGGTCTTTCAATGCAAGCGGGATCGTCTCCTGCAGCTTACTGCTTCCAAAACTGTAATCAAGTAACAGCAGTTAATAGTACTAGCTCTTTCCCAAAAAGAGCTAGATACATAATGAACATACATATGGATCCAATTTTTCACCCACCAATGAAATTGCCACCACCATGGATTTTAAATAGAGTAAAGATATGTACCTCCTTCTCTTACCTACTCAAAAAGCAAATGACAAGTACGGAAATGTACCGCCAACATGCTTTGGAGCACATTAGAAGAAAAGGCGACAAATTATGGTGGATATACAGACGGCTCCAAAAATAATGTTGGAGTAGGATCATCTGCATAGTTCGAAAAATATGTTAAGTAAAAAAAGCCTACCTTCAATATCATCAGTATTTACTGCTGAAGTCACAGCCATACAGATGGCTCTAGATATGATATCTGAGGCAAAAAAGCAAGTGTCTCTGTTATTTTCAGTGACTCACGTAGCGCTATAGATGCTATAAGACAGTATAAACCAGGAAACCAAATAGTACAGGAAAATTCATTATAAAAATTCATCAACTCCTCCAATCAGGAATATCAATGGAAATATGTTGGATCCCAGCACACGTGGGAATAAAAGGAAATGAATATGCAGACTCTGCTGCCAAAATTAGCCTGCACTATCCCTCCAACAATTTCATATGCCCCAGGGTCAGACTGGGTAAAATCTGTTAAAACATTGATTTACCAGGATTGGAAAGAAGAATGGGCCTCGGTGCCAACAACAAATAAACTTAAAAATATAAAAACTGAAGTCTATGCATGGAGGACATCCTCACAGGAGGAAAGATCAAAAGAGGTGATCCTAGCAAGGCTACGTATAGGACACACAAGATTCTCACATGGTCCACTTGATGTCAACACCACATGCTGACCCAGAGAAATGTAACAGATGTCAAACACCCATGACAGTACAGCATTTGCTTGTTGAGTGCCCAAATTGGACCCAGCAAAGATCTATTTTATCTGCGGAGTTCGGAAATGAAGAATATTCTTGCTGAAAGCAGGGATTTTTCAATTAATAAAATCATAAATTTTTAAAATAAGACGGGTTTCTCAAATAGTCTAATTTTTTTTTTTTTTTTTTTCTCCCCCCTCAGGATTGACCTCCCTGAGAACCAGCCCGAGAAGAGTCTACTTGAGACTCAGAGTGTGGTGGAAAAAACTAACCACTAACCCCTAATAATAATAATAATAATTAGTATATAGAAAGTGTTAAATTATATAGAAAATAATGGAGTTTGTTAATATTTTTTAAATGTGTTATAAAGGGGTCTGGTTGTTGCTCACAAATTATGTAGTGTAAAAGACTTCTTATAAAATGTTTTTACTCATTCCCAACTTTGGAAAAGTTTGTTACAAATGTCCTCTAAGTGTGACCTTAGTGAAATAGTCACAAGGGTAATAGTGTGCGCGCGTTAATTGTTCAAAAGTTCACTGTAGCTTCACTTGACTCTCGGGTAACCAGAACGTGTTATTTCAGTAAACTATGCTTTCAGAATAAAATCATCAGTATTTTGAATAACTGAACACTGCCAGAGAAGCAATGTTTCAATTAGGATGAAAAAATGACAACTTCACACAATTTAGTTTTAGTTTATATTCATACATTTCAGTATCATTGCAAATATAAATATCACAGAAAGACTTAATTAAATTTGAAATGTGCATTATATTTATAGCACTCTTATCTTGCTTGACTAGTTATTAAACCTTTCTTGTTACTGACTAGAACCTTGCACTTGAGAATTTAGTCTCCAGACCTTTGGCATTGCATGAAAGTCCCCATTCAGTGGCTATTCACAATAACTGCATGACACAAAGGGCAATGAGCTCTCATGGTCATATCTTGTTCTAAAGCTGAATGACTGCAAGATCGACAAGTCCACACAGACGTCATATCCATTATAGGCCTACCAGTGACAATGCAAGTTGGGAAACGAGTGTTACAACTGGGACACGTGCTTACCCTGAAAGGAAAAAAAAAAAAAAGTTACTTTTTCATTATGCATATTTTATTTTGAAGTAATCCGGCCTGATTTCATGATTGAGATAGCTTCAGGAAATGTGAAGTTCTAAGCACATTACTGAAAACGGCCATCATTGAAATTATATATACGTATGTAGTAAAAGCTATCTTTGCATCTTTAATTCTGTTTTGCAAACTTATATGTTTTACTTGTACAATACTGGCTTTCATGTTTTACTTGTACAATACTGGCTTTCATGTTTTACTTGTACAATACTGGCTTCCACTAATTATGTCAGCATTAAGTTATCTAATAAAACTGTGGCTTGAATTTTTGTCTTGCACTAGTAACTTATTTGGCAATGGTCTTGCCATCATAGCAGTGACAATAGTTATTGAACGTTCATTTCAAGGCAGTTAATGAAAATAATGGTAGAACTATTGGAGTAAAGCAGACATACAGTACAGAGAAAGAAAATCGCCAAATGGTAGAACTATTGGAGTAAAGGATACATACACAATACAGTGAAAGAGAATAAAAAATTTGTACAGGACACCACATGACTGCTGATTTAGTTATCAACACTGTCACAGTAGAAACTGCAATGGTATACTTTAAAGTACATAAATTTCCATCCTGTGACGAAAAGGTTCTTGTTTAGAATAATTATAAATTATTAAGCTGGTTTAAGTAAAATTCTACTTTTTCAGAAAAGACCAAGATGGTTGCTGCCGAGAGACTGATAAGTGCACGAGTTTATGGAAATGGAATCTGGAACTTCATACAATTGCCTGAAAAAAGGAAGACAGTCTTTTGGATAGACTGGCTGCATGTCGCAACCATTTGGACAGACTGCCTGCAAGTCACAACCATTTGGACAGACTGACCATGTCACAACCATTTGGACCGACTGGCTGCCTGTCACAACCATTTGGACAGACTGGCTGCATGTCTCAACCATTTGGACAGACTGGCTGCATGTCAACCATTTGGACAGACTGGCTGCATGTCACAACCATTTGGACAGACTGCCTGCATGTCACAACCATTTGGACAGACTGCCTGCATGTCACAACCATTTGGACAGACTGCCTGCATGTCACAACCATTTGGACAGACTTCCTGCATGTCACAACCATTTGGACAGACTGCCTGCATGTCACAACTAATGTGTCTAAGGCTTGAGGCAAGAGTAGGAATAAACAAACCAGTACTACTTCCTCATGCCAAGCAGGTTGTGGAAGATGAACAGTGGAGAGGCTCTGCAACAATGCAGAGTGGTGACAACACAAGGATTAAATGAAGGACTATTTAACATGGGGCTGCTGTGAAGGTGAAGGCAACTAGAAAGTGTCAAGCTGGAAGTTTACGTCAGTAGCTGAAGAGCATTAACCAGTACACTTTTAGCAAAGAATCGGAAGTAAACAAAGGACAAGTTCAACGGGGTTGCAGTGAAGGAGAAGGCAACTAGAAAGTGTTGAGCTGGAAGTTTACATCAATAGCTGAAGAGCACTAACCAGTACACTATTTGCATAAAGTCAAGGAATGTTGCTAGAAAGTGTCACATTTTTAAAATTTAATATAAATTCATATGATATGCCATTTTCACAATGTTTTTATATCAGATTTTCATCAGCCTATTAGGGTGCAGTGAACAATTAGGATAGCGGGATAGCACCTGGTCAGTAATTGCTGGTCATTGAAACTTGTCTTTTTATATAAATCTTTTTATTTTGTTTCATAGTTAATGTAATTTTATTGTTCCATAACATTTTTACTTATATCAACAGACTTGATATCTAGATATCCATGGGAGCACTACATAGAAGAAATAAAAAATAACTCTGCGAGTTAAACAGAACAAGGTAGACTGTCTAATTAAAGGAGATAAGGTAAGAGGATTAGTAATATTGATCAGTGTCATCAGTAACCATTCTTTTGCCATTTGTGGGATTTGTATATAGAAAGTGTTAAATTATACAGAAAAGGATGAAGTGTTGATCAGTGTTGTTATAAGCTATCTTTTACCTCTTTAATTCTGTTTTGCAAACTTGCCTCTTTAATTCTGTTTTGCAAACTATAAACATATGTTTTACTTGCATAATAATGAGGTAATTATTGTGAACTTGACTGAGCAAATAATAGAAAACATCAGTGAGAAGGACACCATAGTTCACTTATATGTCTGAATCAAATGATCTCTAATAAAGTTGTGGCTTGAAATTTTTTCTTGCACTGATAACTTATTTGGCAAATGGTCTTGCCTTCATAGCAGTGACATTTATCTGATGCTTTTCCTGTGAAAACAGTTCATGAAAATACCTAATTATTAATATCTTTGTTGGTGGTAGGTTCCCCCCATGGCCTTCCATCTATTGTTTTTATATAATCATAATAAAGCTGGTTTATGTAAATTTCTACTACTTTTTCAGAAAAGACTAAGATGGTTGCAAAGACTGATGACTGGACGAGTTTATGGAAGTTGAATCTGCAACTTTATATTCCATGAAAAAAGGAATACAGCATTTCGGTTAGACTGCCTGCATGTCACAACCAATGTGTTTAAGGCTTGGGTTAAGTGTAGCAGTAAAGAAAGCAGTACTACTACCTCAGGCCAAGCAGGCTGTGGAAGATGAACAGTTGGAGAGGCACTGCAACACTGCAATGAAGTAGTGATGACAATACAAGAATTGAATGAAGGAGTTCAACGTGGGGCTGCAGTGAAGGCAACTGTACTGTTTTTTTCCATCTGTCCATCCGCCTGTGGTGTTTTTGTATGGTAACACTGCATCCCGGACTTTAAATAGTTACGGTATGTGTAAGTTTTAGGTAAATAAAAGGATATCTGGGTGTACATTTGCAACTGAAAAGTGTTTTTAATAATTTTACTGTCTGCAAAGTACACCGTTAATATTCGAAATAGGATATTATTATTATTGTTGAATGTAAGCTGAATGTAACTATCTAAAGCCCAGGACGCAGTGTTACCATATGGAAACACCACAGGCAGATGGACAGATGGAAAAACACAGAGTATAGTGTCAAGCTGTTAGTTTTACATCAGTAGCTGAAAAGCTGGAATAAATGAAGGACATGTTCAATATGGGGGCTGCAGTGAAGGGGAAGGCAACTAAAGGGTTGAGCTGGAAGCCTACATCAGTAGCTGAAGAGCATTAAACAGGAAGTTTGAATTTTAGCCTAGCCTTAATCCCTTTTATTTACACAAATGAATAATCTACCCACCTGTACGCTTTCTCCAACTTCAGTATACTCCAGAAATCACCTTAGAACAACAGCACAACAAGACTTACGACCCAAAAACTCCTACCAGACAGAGAGCTCTCCCCTACCAACCACACACCACCAGCACGTGCTTTCTACTGCACCGTGTTATTGTTTACATCCCTCCAACCCCGACGCCATCTTGTCTATGAGGTCACAGCCTAGGACATCACAACACAACTTAAATAAATCAACAGACACCTTCTGGAATCAACCATATGCTGTCCATATATACGACACCCACCATATTTCAACAACGCATAAGATACCAATACCCATTATACAATATATACCTAATCACACTTATCTCTTTCTCCCTCCCCTCCGACCGTTTCCTAACCTAATCCCCTCTTAATTTCCTTCATCCTCCAACTCTTTACCCTCTACATAATTTCTAATACATTCCCCTGAAACTCCTGCTTTAGTTAATACATCAGCAACTTGCTCCTTTCCTTTTATCCATCTCACCTCCTTTATTTCCCTGGATTCAATGGTTTCCCTTATTGCTGCAATATCTATTTTTAATCTCTTGCTACTTACACCAGTGCTCGATTTGATGGAGGTCATTAGTGTTTTACTATGAGTGTTAACCAAGGCTTCTAAATTTCTCCCTCCTACTACCTCTTCCCACAAATGCTTGAAATTTATCAATCCTTCTACAGCTTCCCCAACACTCAGGGCTTCGGCCTCAATGGTGGCTTTTGCCACTCCTGGATTACCTAGATTTCCACCATATGGGACTTCTCTTCCCATCTGTCAAGGAAATAATATAACCCAGTGTAGTAGGGCCATCTTCTATGTTTCCAAATGAAGCGTCTGCATAGGCTTCCCAATAAATCCTTTCTTCTTCCACCTAACTTATTGTAACTTCGCCCATCATGCTCTTAGTTTTTCTCACAATTTTAATAAGCTTCTTCATATCCTGAGTTGTTCCTTCTTTAAATGCTTTACTTAATTCGCTATCATCATCATATATTTCTGGCATCGTGTGTAGTGATACCCAATTCAGCTGTCCTACCACTGATCTATACTCGGTTAACTCCTTTTGTTCTAGCATTCTATTACCTGTATATCTTCTAGCCTCTGGTTCTCTTATAGAACTTATATACTGCCACTGATTAAGGGAAAATCTGTTCTCCTTCTGCTCTATTACTACCCCTATATACTTGAACCTTTTACTCTCTTGTTCTCCTACTTGCAATTTCCCTTTCAATTTCCCAATCGTTTCCTTTAAAAATCCTTCAGTTCCTCCGTAGCAAAAATCATCTACGCGTGTACACAAAATGCCATTCAATTTATTGTCCTTTTTCCAAAAGAATATATAAGGTTCTAGTCTACTTCTCTCACCTTGAAGCTCCTTCACTACTTTCACCACTTTACAATACCATGCTTTTGCTGCATCCTTGAGCCCATAGACGGTTTTCTTCAACTTCCATAATCCACTCCAACCGTCTTCCCTCGGTGGCTTCAAATACACTTCTCTTTGTATCTCGTCAGCTTGTAAATATGCAGTTTTGACATCCAATGTATAACAATTCCAATTTTTCACCTTTATTATGGTTAGACAGAATTTTAAAATTTCAGCATTGCAAGTGGGAGCGTCCTTTTCCCACTCTGCCATCTCTTCCTCAAACCCTCTAGCTACCAATCTTGCTTTACATATCCTTTCCCCCCCTTTCATCTTTTCAGTTACTATCCATCTTGTAGATATAGCTTTTTGTCCAACATCATTTACCTCCTCATATCCCTGGTTATCTCTCCAACTTTGAAGTTCTTTTTCTTTAGCTTCCATTATGCTTCTATTTTCAAATCCCAACAACACCCCCTCCTCATCTTCAATTTTTTCTACCTGACTATAATCCCTCAAGTTAACCCACCCTTTGTCACCTGACTGTGAGTCTTGTACATTGTACGAATCAGCCCATGCTTGGCTTGATCTTTTTCCTGCAAGACCTAATATAGTCCATTCTTCTACTTGTCCTGTACTGTTGTTTATAGCTCTAACTCTATTTCCCTTTTTGAATTTTGGTATCTCTTCCATTGACTCACCTTCTATTGACCCACTTTCCCCAGTATCTTCCACTGTTTCCTCTATCACCTCTTTTTCTATACTCTCTTCTGTGTCTACATTCCTTCTCCCATCTACTATTCTACTATTATCTCCTCTCCTCCTTGGCAATCTACTTTCCCTTCATTTGGGCCATCTGACCTACCTTTCACACCATGGGATATATCTATTCTAGCAGATATCTCTTATGTATCTGGTGATCGTCATTGAATCCTAGTCATATGTATCCTAGCTACTTCTCTTAAAGAATCCCCATGTTTGACTATTATTGTTTACCCCGATACTCCCACTACCTGAGCAGGTCCTCTCCATTCATTTTCCCTCTTTCAGAATACCTCATCTCCTACCACCACTTCTTCAAATTTATGTTCTCCGATGATTTTGTTTTACGCTACTATTCTTATTTTATTACAAGACTCATTTTTTATAAACGTTTCTCTGGCCTTGTGCATTGCATTCAGTGTGTCCCTTACCATACCCTCTTCCATCCCTTTTTCTCTGCTTGCAGGACTTGAACTTTCTTCTCCCATTAGGTTAGACAGTGAAGGGTTTTTTCCAAATACTAATTGGTTGGGAGAGAAACCTCCATTATTTATTAAGCAGTTCCTAGCACTCACTACCCATTTCAATGCTATGGACCAATCTACTTCCTCTTCCTCAATCATCTTTCTTACACTTCCCATGATCATGCCTACGGTCTTTTTACATAATCCGTTGCTCCACGGAGATTCTGATGCTGTGGCTAATACTATAATATTACATCTTTCTGCCATCCTCCTTACTTTTTCATTTTGAAATTCTTCCCCATTATCTGACAATATATTGGAGGGCGCTCCAAATATAGCAAACCATCACTCAAAAAGTGTCTATTATAGTTTCTGGTTTCTTATCGTACATCCAACAGGCCTGACCATACCTCGTTGCCATATCCACTATTACCAAGAACTTTCTCTTCTATCGCTCCCACATCCATCGCTACAACTTCATTAAATGTTTTACTCCAAGAAAAGCCTACTACTGGTTTGGCGGGGTTTCTTTTGTATCTTTTACAAACCTCACAATTTTCAATCAGTTCTCTTGGTAACTTTCTTATTCTCTATTTTTCTTTTTCGATTAACCCATTACTCCATTGTGCCTTCCTCTGTTAGTTTCCATATTTTATCTCACTCCATGACCAAACTGTAAATGTAATTTCTTCATTGTGTTCTTAATTTCCCTCAGATTCTTTCCCTTCCAACCCTCCAATAATAATTCTTCTACCTTTCTCCTCCTTATAGGTACTCTTAAATGACCCTGTTTGTCTTCTCTTAACCCTACTTTCATTCCCCCTAATACTTCTATTATGACAATTTTCTTTCAAATTTTGGGTCATACCCATTTTACTCATGGTTTGCTTACCTATCAGCCAGGGCATATCACCCTGCAGAATTCAGTTTTTTAGTATCACGGGTATTTCTATTATTCCTTTGGACTTATAAGATGTCTCACCAAAATTAAACACTTTATTAGACTCTGTCCTAGTGTCCCTCATTCTCCTCAACTCTTCCTGACTCAAATCCATGACAATACGTGCTAGTCACAATTCCCCGCAAACTGTTGATTTACACTGTGTCCAAAATTGCATCAACCACCTCCCACGACGCTTCCACTATTTTATTAACTTCTCCTACATAAACCTCCTACTCTTCTGTCCCAGTTTCTGTTTTCAGCTTATTTTCTTCTAGTCTTGTTTCAGTTTTCTTCCTATTATGAAAATTCTGAGGACAATCCCTAGCCCAATGCCACTGTGAGCTGCATATTGCACATACTGTTACCTTCCCTTCTTTGTTTATAGGATTTCTACCACCCCTACCTCGGTCCATCTTCCCGATATCTCTGGTTTTCCCTCCCTCTCACAGAACTGGCATTGCCTTTTGACAACCCCCACCATTCCTGTTCCTCTTTAGTCCGTAATCCCTCAAATAGTCTTTTCATTGTTTGCGACACTGTTTCGTACTCTAGCTTTTCTTGCCCACAAGCCGATAATACCATTTGTTTTTTATTTTCCATGAGATCTGCTTGCTCTATTACATGATAACCCTTGACTTCCCCTTCAAGCGCGCCTTTCCCCATTGCTCTTTCACACTCAGATGCTGCCTTCTCATATTTAATTAAATAGTCCGCCATCTTTTCACTAATTCCCTTCTTATTAGAAGGTATCTTCTTATTCTGCCATAATTCTCCATTACCAAGTCTTTTAGATAGGCTTTATCTAGTTTCTCTAGGATTAACTTTGGACCCTCTGTACCAGTAAGTTTATCTCTATCTACTGCTTCCACTAGCTCTCGGGCTTTCCCTTTTAAGCTCATTCTTATTTCTATCACCGGGTATTTTATATCTTCTCCATACAACAATAGCCAATCTTCGGCTTGACCTTTCCATTCTATGTATATTCTTCTTGTATCCCGCTAAACCTAGGACATTCCCTTCTCCATCTAGTTCCCTTTGTTCACAGTCGGATACAGGCATCTTTGATCAACCACGCTCTGCTACCAGTTTGAATTTTAGCCTAGCCTTAACCCCTTTTTATTTACACAAATGAATAATCTACCCACCTGTACGCTTTCTCCAACTTCAGTATACTCCAGAAATCACCTTAGAACAACAGCACAACAAGACTTACGACCCAAAAACTCCTACCAGACAGAGAGCTCTCCCCTACCAACCACACACCAAAAGCATGTGCTTTCTACTGCACCGTGTTATTGTTTACATCCCCCCTGACGCCGACGCCATCATCTCTATGAGGTCACAGCCTATGACATCACAACACAACTTAAATACATCAACAGACACCTTTTAGAATCAACCATATGCTGTCCATATATAGGACACCCACCATATTTCAACAATGCATAAAATACCTATACCCATTATACAATATATAATCACACTTATCTCTTTCTCCCTCCCCTACGACTGTTTCCTAACCTAGTCCCCTTTTAATTTCCTTCATCCTCCAACTCTTTACCCTCTACATAATTTCTAATACATTCCCCTGAAACTCCTGCTTTAGTTAATACATCAACCACTTGCTCCTTTCCTTTTATCCATCTCACCTCCTTTATTTCCTCGGATTCAATGGTTTCCCTTATTGCCGCAATATCTATTTTTAATCTCTTGCTACTTACACCAGTGCTCGATTTGATGGTGGTCATTAGTGTTTTACTATGAGTGTTAACCAAGGCTTCTAAATTTCTCCCTCCTACTACCTCTTCCAACAAATGCTTGAAATATATCAATCCTTCTACAGCTTCCCCAACACTCAGGGCTTTGGCCTCAATGGTGGATTTTGCCACTCCTGGATTTCAGTTAGACTGCCTGCATGTCACAACCAATGTGTCTAAGGCTTGGGGCAAGTGTAGCAGTAAAGAAAGCCATACTACTACCTCAGGCCAAGCAGGCTGTGGAAAATGAACAGTTGGGAGAGGCACTGCAACACTGCAATGAAGTAGTGATGACTACAAGAATTGAATGAAGGAGTTCAACATGGGGCTGCAGTGAAGGCAACTTGTGTCAAGCTGTTAGTTTTACATCAATAGCTGAAGAGCTGGAATAAATGAAGGACATGTTCAATATGGGGGCTGCAGTGAAGGGGAAGGCAACTAAAGGCTTGAGCTGGAAGCCTACATCAGTAGCTGAAGAGCATTAAACAGGAACCTATTAGCAAAAAATAAACAACTACAAAGACAATTTTGTTTGATCAACCTGTATATAGTGCTGAAAAGCAAATGCACTATACAGCTGTTATGCAAGGCTATATATAGAAATAAGTAATCTTTACAGCAAAATATCAGTTGCAAAATAATTAATCTTTTCAGCAAAATATCAGTAAAGCTATGTTCACCTTTGACCAAGTGTAATAATGCCAGAACACCAGCAAGCCAAACAGACCAAAAGGAATCCACGCAGGTCACAAAGGTACACAAACCAGCTAAAGCAGATGCAACCTTGAGATCAGCATCAAGAGAAAACTTCTGGAAGTTAGGAAGTGATCCTACATGAGTGATGTCCGCATACAGCTGTTGGATGTGACGAGACTACTAAATGACCCTCTCCATAGAAAACTTTATGAAGGCCATTGACAGTTCCCTACTCAATGCAAATGTGGAACCTGGAGATGCATAAAATTGGACTGGAAACTATTGATACCACCAGACCAGGTGGCAAATGCACTCTCAAGGTGAGGACAGACATGTTCTAAGAGATCAACAATGAAGGCTATTCAATAAGCGTGGAATTTATGGAATTATAGTCAACAAGCGGCTGTTAAGAGTTGACAGCACCAGAGAACTAATATCTGGATGACAAGAGCACAAGAGATTTCTTCTTCCAGCACCATGCAGCAATCATAAAGGTGAAGAAACGTTAGTGGGTGGACTTAAAGAT
Organism: Macrobrachium nipponense; assembly: GCF_015104395.2. Classification (NCBI taxonomy): domain Eukaryota; kingdom Metazoa; phylum Arthropoda; class Malacostraca; order Decapoda; family Palaemonidae; genus Macrobrachium; species Macrobrachium nipponense. The sequence continues at coordinate 5,195,647 of NC_061099.1, forward strand.
AAGGAGCGAAAATGTCAGGTGCTTGTCCGGAGCCATCATGTCCATATCAGTGTGATTAGGGCTGTCAATATGAAGTACATACTCATAGCACAAAGTTGAAATAGTTGAGGAAAAATGGAGCACCATCTGCAAGAAACAACCTACTCCTTAACTGTTACTAGCAGATGGAAGTGAGATGGAACATCTTCCACCTCCTGATTCAAAAGTGAGGCTGAACCTAGACAAAGAGTGGGTACTGGACTGTGCAGCAGTGTATGATGGCAAGTTCTAAACCTAACATCCGTTAGTTTACAGAAACCATACAGCTGTAATAGAAGGAAGGGAATGTGTCACTAGACCTCCCAAGACATTATCTTAAAGAGGTTTATTAATGTTCTGGGCATGGTAATGGGGACAAGCTTCAAGTATCATGAAGACTGTTACAAAAACTAATTCTTAGAGGCTTCAGACATTAAGTATACACTTAATCTCCAGTGATACAAGTCCATTCTTGTGTTAGTGCGTTGACTGCATGACCTCAGATACACTTGAAAGTCTGAACCCTCCAAGAGGTAGTTGTTGTGTAGCTCTTCAATTTAATTGGTTTTCTCTGCTATTGGCATGAATAGTGCAGAATTGCAAACTTACCAGTCAGGAATCATAGTTTCACAGCTGGTGCATTCAGCCCTGTTACTCCGGGAATCCTTTGGACTGTACTTCATAAAAATATTCATTGCCAGATCTTCATATGCTTCCCTCCTAGACTGAGATACCTGTTTAAATAACACCACTGTAAATTTTAAAATGTGTAATGAAGTGTCCTGAAGCCAATTTTATTTTCATTAACCAATTGTTGATCTTGATAGCTAAGTTAGCAAAGCTAAGAAATTAATTGTATGAATAAAGACAATAAAATGATACAATTATCATGAAATTATATAAATGAAAGGCAAGGAAGCTTATTAATTTAAAATTATTAAGTCAACCAGTTTTAAATCAAGAGTTTTCAAAGCTATTTTTAATATTAAGAATTCTTAAAGCTATTTTAATATTCAATATGGGCCAATTTTGTCATGGTCAGCTAGTACCTTGTCAAGTATGAACAGTGATAACTCCCATGATGGTTGCAGTCATTCACGATATTGATTGGAAAACCTATGATGATAGAGGCCAGTATTCATAACATTTACTGGGAAACTTATAGGCTACACAATGTTCATCATAACAAGCCATAATTGCCCTATCACAAGCGGTATCTTGCTATTTGTGGGGAAGATATGATTAATGCACATTATATGGTATCCCCCAACCCATTACGTATTATTATTACTAGAGCTATTATAAAATATTCAGAAGATTAAACCCAATCAGAGGATGAAACACTTTACAAAGTAAAAAGTTAAACAACCACAAAATTATAACATTCAAAAACAAAACAAACTAAGTTTTTACCTCTGTAAGAGCCTCTAACTTGATGAAAGCTCTTGAACAAGTAGCAAAGGCTCTATTTGCACATGAAAGCCAGAGCTAATAGAGCAAAGATGTCTTCTGGATCTAAAATGCCTTCATATTCCCTCATATGGAGACAAGTTTTCATGGCAGCATCCACATATCCTTATAAAAGAAAGATACTGAATATAGTAAAATTAACTGGCAATACTCATTACAATAACCTATTTCTCTACACAGCAACTAAGAGTGTCTATGGAAATCCACTGACCTTCATACAGTTGCCTCTGTGCCAACAAGAAGAAGTGGTAAGCCTCTACTCCCTTCCATGGGTTATCTAAAATATTGTTAGTAGAACCCTTCATTTCCACAGAAAAGCCACCATCATCTCCATCAAAAAGGCCCATCAGCGCAGCACTTCGACTTCCTTCCGCTGAAAAGCAAAGCAAACAGTGTGAAGTTATAACTAAACAAGTTGGTAAACTGATCTTCTGGATATGCTTCAAGTAAGACATTATGCCAGACAAAACTGATCTTCTGGATATGCTTCAAGTAAGACATTATGCCAGACATAATATACATAGAAGAAATAATAACCCTTAAATAAAAAGAGGCATACACGAGAAATGCATCAAGTGTCATTTTTTTAAAAACAATGTAAATTTATTTTTTTTTTATTTTACCCAGAGTACAACAAAGAGAGAAATGACATACTTGACTTACAATCACAAAACAGGCCAAAAGCATTTAGCAAACTTTTTTTTAGCAGCGAAGACATCACTGAGACAGAAACATATACAATACCATGTACTCATAACTACAAAAACCATCCTTTTTAAAATAAAAGCTCAGTACCTGGTGCATGAGCAAAGTTTTAACCCAAAATTTTTCTAATTGTGAAACAGCTGTTAAATATGCATAGTAATGAGTGGGTGTAGAGAAGATGTTTGAGAAAATTCCTGTGACATATTAGCAAATGAATAGAACCCAATAATATGTGGAAGATTCACTGAAAAAAAAATGTAACTACAAAACAAAAATAAGCTCAAATATCGTACCCTCTTTCATTGCTTCTTTCATCTTTGAATTATGTTCCTGAACCAGCTGGGCTGCTAGTAAATACATTTTCTTAATTCGCAAGGGCCTCGCTTTCTTTTTCCCCTCATCTTCTGCAATCTGTTGAAGAAATATGTTAATAAAAGCACAAACACTTAAATTCAAGCCAATTCAGTAGTAACTTTGACAATCTCTGCATGTATTATGAAGAAGGGTCTTCAGTGAATGCCATAAACAAATATATGCTAAAAAGACTGCTTACCTGCAATAGCAGTTTTGCTGCATCAAGTAGTTTGTCAGCCTTACGGAACAACTCGATGGCCTGGAGTCTATCTCCTTTTTCCAAGAGGTGAGATGCATAACGAGCTAAGAGAGCACTGATCTCGGTTACATTATGTTGCTTGGCTAGTTCCACAGCTTCATGCCACTGGTTTAATGCCACACATGTGTCTATGGCATTTTTAACCTTGTTACACTTAAAGAAAAGATATTGAAAAAATTAATATAATTCAGAAGACAAGCATAAAGATAACATATTTAAGGTACAAAACTACACCTTAATTATTATTTGTTACAGTAATATTAAAACTAATCTTAAAAGTAATAAAAACCTTGTTTAATGCCACAAGTTTAGAATTAATGATGACAAAGTATTCAAAATCCAATTTGAAGCCGCCCCCCCCTTTACCACACACAAAAAAAAACAACAACAACATATCAAGGTATCTCACAACACTCCGGAGTGCAGTATCCTCTTAATCTTTACACTTTGTGAAGCACACCTAATTTCCCATCCGGAATTAAACTAATTTCGTGAAAATTTATTTTTAAAACTTCAATCTATGGTAATGACCTTTTGAAAGTATATATACTACATATGGTATTCTCATACAAATATTCATGCTGCTTTCGAGTACATAACCTGCAAGTTACAATACCTTCATGTAAGCAGCAACAGCTTGCTGTGACATCCCAACACTGGTAAACATATCAGCTATGGATGGCAGTAAAGGTGAATTATCCGGAAGAGATCGCACAAGAGACTCTAAGGCTTCAAAGTCTTCCAACTGATAGTAGCAGACAGACAGCATCTCATGATTGTGAGCTAACTCAAAGTGTTTCACTGCATCATCCCTGATAGCAAAAGAAAATTTTTAAAAATCTTACCTACATCTCTTCAATGTAAACTAGCATTGCCCCCTCAACTTTCAAAATTAGTTCAGTATTCCTGTTACACTCAAACAACTTTGAGAGGAATTGACAAAAATTACTTGGTCAGACTTGAAGTTATGTACAGCAATAGTATTTCAAATCTGCACTACGTAAAAATAGCAGTAAAAAAATTAATTAAAATATTTTGAAAGTGTCATCGGGTCTTAATTAAGGAGCTGATAAAAAATATATTTTTAAAATTAGATAGGCAGACCTGCTGGAATTTGACTAGAAATTCTTGAGAGGTTTTTTCCTCTGTTTTCTATCATTCTCATTCTATGAACAAACAATCAGCCACTTAGTACATAAATGGCACTATAATCCTTCTTTCTGGGTATAAAAATGCAAGAAAATAAAACACTGAAAGGTTGACATTTTTCTACACTGAAAATCTTGTCTGTTTGTCTAAAAATCAATCCCATTTAATTCTGTAACAAGATCTTCCTCTAAATGATGAATAAAGTCAACTTTCCTTCCACATCAAAGAGTGCTGAAAATTAAACTTTGAAAAATGAAAGATTTTTCCATGAATGGATCTGTGGAAATTTGGCTGAAAACTTACAATTTCATCTCCTCCTACTCCCTGCCATTTCAGTCTATGACTAAGTCTTCATCCTTAAGTGTATAAATATGACAATTTGTCGAAAATTGCATTTTTCCTAACTATACAAACCTGAGGTCCTTTAACAATAGGAAGTAGCTAGCGGCAGCTGGAACGGTCGTAAGCTTCGAACAAGGGGAGAACGGTAGTTAACTGCTTGTCCGATCGTCACTGGGAGGTAAACAAAATCAAAAACTTTTGCTTTTGGCCCATGCAAAATACGCAGAGTGAGGGGTGGCATGAGAGGGACTATATGTAAAGGACCATCAGGGTTGTATAGTTTATGAAAAATGCAATTTTCGACAAATTGTCATTTGTTCCGATAACGTAATACAACCATCGGTCCTTTAACAATAGGAAGACTCACTTCTTGGTGGGAGGAATCTGAGTCTTTTGATGAACAGACTGGTGTTCGTCCATCCCTGGAATGCTCCCTGGTCGTAAGAGCGAGGAGGGATCCAAGCCTCTGTCCGATTGATCGGGGTGTGCACCGCAGGATCAATGGTCAGACCTCTGGGCCGAGTACTAAGAGAGAAGGCAAGCGTATCTCTTCGTACCAGCATTGTAAGAACTTTTTCCTTTACATGACAAATGTAAGGTAATGGGTTTGTCTCATGTAGGCATCCACTTTCTCCCCTTGTTGGAGAAAGTGGTGGATATACACTCCTATCTCTAGTTAAAGAGATAGGATGGAGCTCTGTTGAATAGCTTACCTGCATCTGACTCCCTTCCAGCGTGGTAACGACCGTATCCCTCTGCCCACAGGTAGAGGTAGAGAAAGATGGTGAAGAGAAGCCAGTCACTCTCTCATTCGCACATTCATTCTCCCAGTCATACAGGAATCGATGCTGTTCTGCCTGCTCGGGTGCTGGGTAATCTTACACAACGTGTTGAGCAGCCACCACAGGTCCCAAGGAAAAAGTATCCAAGGACTTGTGGGCAATATCCCGAAGGTAGAAGGACGTGAAGGTGGTCTGGTTGGCCCAGACACCTGCCTTCAGGACCTGCGCCACGGAGAAGTTCTTACGGAACGCTAAGGAGGGTCCGATACCTCTGACTTCGTGGGCTCTCGGTCGGAGCGTACGGATGTCGTCGCTACCATCAGCCTCGTACGCTCTCCTGATCACCTCACGCAGCCAGAAAGAAGCGTGTTCTTGGAAACTTCTTTCTTGGTACCCCAGTGCTAACGAAGAGGCGTCGACACTCAGGCCTGAGTTGTCGAGTTCTCTTCAGATAGCGCCGTAGCGCCCTCACAGGACAAAGCAGCATCTCATCCGCATCGTTATTGGTGAAGTCCAGAAGGGAGGGATCGTGAAAGACTCGAACCTGTCGTCAGGGATCGACGGATTCTGAGTCTTGGCTACGAAGTTCGGGACGAAATCGAGCGTCACAGATCCCCAACCTCTGGTGTGTTTAACATCATAAGAAAGGTCATGTAGTTCCCCTACTCTCTTCGCCGATGCCAGGGCCAGCAAGAAGAGGGTCTTGAGGGTCAGATCCCTGTCTGACGACTCTCGGAGTGGCTCGAAGGGTCTTCGAGTCAAACTCCTAAGGACGAGAGTCACATCCCACGCAGGGGGCCTGAGTTCCCTGGGTGGGCAAGACCTTTCGAAGCTCCTCATTAGCAAGGAAATCTCGAACGAATTCGAGATGTCCAGTCCCCTCAGTTTTAGGACGAGAGCCAGGGCGCTCTATATCCTTTAACTGTGGGTACTGAGAGGAGCTCTCTCGGCGAACAAAACGAGGAAATCCGCTACCTGCTGAAGAGTGGCTCTGAGAGGAGACAGACCCTGTCTACGACACCAACCACAGAAGACGGCCCACTTCCCCTGGTACACAGCTGCAGAGGACTGTCGGACGTGTCCAGCCATCTCTGTTGCTGCGCTACGAGAAAAGCCTCTCGTTCGCAAGAGATGGTGGATAACAGCCAGCCGTGAAGTTGAAGGGACTGGACTGCTTGGTGGTACCGTTCTACGTGTGGCTGGGCTAGAAGGTTGTGCCAAGTGGGTAGCTCTCGGTGCGTCCGCAAGAAGAGCCAGCAGGTCCGGATACCAAACGGCTTGAGGCCGTTTGGGAGCCACCAGGATCATTCTGAGATTGGGAGTGACCAGCGCTCGACTGATCACTTTCCGAATCAGACAGAAGGGAGGAAAGGCGTAAGCGAAGAGGTTGTCCCAGGGGTGTTGGAGAGCGTCCTCTGCAGCTGCCCATGGGTCCGGCACAGCTGAAAAGAAAACCTGAAGTTTTCTGTTGTGCCGGGTGGCGAACAGGTCTACGCCCGGTCGCCCCCACAGGTTGAAGAGCCTTTCCGCCACGTCTTGGTGTAGAGACCATTCGGTCCCTATCACCTGATCCGACGGCTGAGCTTGTCTGCTACTACATTCCTCTTGCCTGGAATGTAGCGTGCTGACAGCTCTATCGAGTGAGCCGTGGCCCACTCGTGCACCTGCACCGTCAGCTGATGGAGCGGAAGAGACACTCTAGCCCCACCCTGCTTGTTGACATATGCCACTACTGTGGTGTTGTCGCACATCAACACCACTGAGTGTCCCACCAAGCGGTCCTGAAACTCTTGGAGAGCGTTGAACGCCGCCTTGAGTTCCAGGACATTGATGTGAAGGTGCTTTTTCGTGATGGTCCCACACACCTGCAGTCAGCAACTCCTCCAGGTGTGCGCCCCATCCCTCGGTCGATGCGTCTGAGAACAGAAGCATCTCCGGGGGGGGAGTGCGTATGGGCACTCCTCTTAAGAGGTTCTTGTCGTCGAGCCACCAGGCTAGGTCCTGCCTCACCTTGTCCGTGATAGCCACGGGAAAGTAAGGAGGATCCTTGGCCTGAGACCAACTCTCCCTTAGCCTCCACTGGAGAGACCGCAGGTGAAGACGCCCGTGAGGGACTAACTTCTCGAGTGCGACAGATGGCCGATCACGACTTGCCATTGCTGTGCTGCCTGTTCCTGCCGAGACAGGAACCGGCCGGCTGCCTCCCTGAATTTGCTGATACGCAAGTCTGCGGGAAAGACCTGCCCTGCTACCGTGTCTATCAGCATACCCCCAGTACTCATCTTCTGCTTGGGTTCGAGATCGGACTTCTCGTAGTTTATTACGATCCCCAGATCGCGACAAAACGTTGAGGGCGTCGATCTCTGTCGTAGCAACTGCGAGCGGGAGCTCGCCAGGACTAGCCAATCGTCGAGAGACTCAGAAGACGTTTATCCCGTGCGAATGGGCCCAAGCTGACACCAGAGTGAACACTCGCGTGAACACCTGTGGGGCGGTTGAGAGACCGAAACAAAGTGCCCTGAATTGGTACACCGTCCCGTCGAACGATGAAGCGGGGAGGTACTTTCTGGAGGACTGATGGATGGGTATTTGAAAATACGCGTCCTTCAAGTCCATTGAAAGCATGAAATCGTTCCCCCTGCCTCCATCGGGAACCGCGTCGTGCGAACGAAGCGGTTCAGGGGAGAGAGGTCTATCACCGGACGCCAGCCCCCCGATGCCTTCTCCACTAGGAAGAGGCGGCTGTAAAAGCCCGGTGACTGGTCCTCCACGATTTCTACAGCTCGTTTCGCCAGCATGGTCTTGATCTCCTGTCGAAGAGCGTTGTCCTTTGCTGATCCCCGGACATAGGTCTGTAGATGGACCGGTTTGGAGATGAGGGGGGCCGAGACTCGAAGGGTAGTAGATACCCCTCCCGAAGGACGTCTACTATCCAGTTCTCGGCGCCGTAGCGCTGCCAAGTCGCCCAATGGCTCGCCAGGCACCCCCCCACTTCCGGCAGCAGGTGAGGGGGAACGCCGTCCCTAGCGTTTCCCTCCTCGTTTCGACTTCTTTCCACCACCTCCTCGGGGAAAGGAGGGCTGGGAGGAGGGCTGGTTACGGCCTCCTCTAGCAGAAGTTGAAACAACAGGAGTCTTCACACGGGGCTTGGACGGTGCAACCGTCTTCGCCGCCGTGGAAGCGCTAGGCAGTCGCTCGAGATTGCCCAGTAACCTTCGAGACTGCCTGGTGAACTAAGCGGTCACTGTCGTCAGTGCGCCGCCTTTCCACCGCAGCGTCCACCATCTCTCCAGGAAAGAGAGCTGGGGAACTCCTAAGAGGTCCATTTCGAAGCCCGAGTGCCGCCTCACGCCCGGCCCCCTCGGGTAAGGACTGCGTCCCTACGTCGAAGAACCAAGTTGGCCCACAGGTTAGCAGTCTGATGGGCGAGGTAAGAGATTGCTCTTCCTCCAGACTGGCACAGTCTCCTAAAAGAAGCGTCGTCTTCGAGAGCAGAACTCCCAGAGCCGGCCGCTACTTTGGATATTGTGAGGGACCACAAATCCAACCAGGAAACTGCCATGGAATGCTGCCATAGCGGTAGATTCCAGGGCAAGTGCCTCCTGCTGCGAGAACCATAGGTTCTCCGACAGGAGCTGCTGCAGGGACACACCTGGAGTCAGCCTCGCTAACTCCGGGTTAACCTGTTTCGGCAGTATCGGGTCTTCCGAAGGCACGTAGAATCGCCTCTGCCGCTGTAGAGGAGGAGGAAAGCAGCTTAGAAGAACCGTCCGGACTTTAGCGAGTCCTCCCGTCCTGAGACGAGATTCTCCACCTGATCCAGGACTGATCTGCAAGCTCTGATCGCGGTAAACCCCACCATCATTTTGGGCTCCCTCTTGGGACCCCAAAATGATTCGAGCCGGGACGTGGGCTCTGCCGGTGGTAGCGGCGATCCTTCCGCAAGGTCATTATGCAGACGCATCAGCTTAATGACCTCTGCAAAGTTCCTCTGTATCTCGGGAGTTACTGCGTCTTGTGGAGTAGGACCGTCCAGTCCCTCCAGCAAGAGCATATCCCGCGATACTCCTCCTTCAGAAGGAGGAACAGCGACAGACCCCTGACGGTCGCCTCCAACTACTTGCGGCGTATGTTCTGGTCGGTCCTAAAACCGTGCCTGAGCCATACGGCGTCATAGCTGGTCACGAGCGGCGCACCTCTCGTGATCGCGGGCCCTCGGTACCTCGCTCCTCCCGGTATAGCCCGAGGAGGTTGAAGGTACGGGAGAGGCAGACCTGACGCTCCCCCCCCTCGCTCGCTGGCAGGACCAGCGTGCGTGGAGGGCTGCTGCTGATCGTCAACCCGCGGTGACGGTTGAGCAGCAGGCCTAGCCTTGCCGCTCGCCTGGGGCGATTGGCTCGGCTGAGAACGTCGAGACCGATCTCTAGCGTCAGGCTAGCTGCCGCTGGTCACCGTCTCCGCCCGGTCCCATCGGGAGCGGCGGACGGGTGACCTGCTAGGCTCTCTGCTCTCTTCGCGTCGAGACCGGCCAGCGTCCTCTCGGCGCGTCGAGCCGCTGGTACCAGCCGTGGCTGGTACCCGGCAGCCGCGGGGACTCCTTCCTCGCCTCAACCCGTGGCTGGTCAGCGACCGTCACGTCAGCCCGAGCAGCCAGTTGATCGCTGCGAGAGCGTCCACTGGCCTGGCGAGAGTCGTGTGCACGACTCTCGCCAGTCTTCTGCTCCGCGCCGCTGTCTTGACGGCGAGCGAGCTCGGGCGTCAAAACTTTGGCTGGACGGTCTTTCTTTAGGAAGAGCGTCCACTCGGTGCTTCTCGCGAACGAGAAGCGGCCGAGACGGAACCTGGTTTAGCGGCAGAACCGCTAGCACCAGGTGAGGACGCACCAGCTGAGGCTGGTGCACTCTGGTCCCCGTCGACTTCTTCTTTGCAGAAGAAGCGACGGGCCCCGTTCCCGAAGGAACAGGAGGACCAGCAGAAGAGCTCCCCAACTCGCCTGAGCGAGCCGGGCCCTTAGAAGATCCCGAAGGAGTCTTCTTAGGGGGGGAGGAGGCAGCCTTCTTCTTCTTCGGCTGTTAGCCTTAGAAGTCGAAGGGGAAGGAGAGGCAGCAGACGACGAAGAAGACGAAGACGACGACGACACCTTCTTCCTCTTCCTCTTCTTCTTCGCCAGGCTCCGCAGGACAGACGTCAGGTCTTCCATCCAGGAGGGAGCCAGGGCAGTTGCCGAAGCAACAGGGCCCGACTGCACCTGTCCGGAAAGACCTGAGACTGTGACAGCACCACCAAACAGCAGGAACAACAGGAACAGGTCCGGGAACGGCAGGAACATCTGAAAGGGAATGAGCAGCAGGCACCTGATCTGAAAGGGAATGAGCGGCAGGGACAGCAACAGGTACGGCAGGCACGGCAGGTAACCCACAGGAGAGCCAGGCGTCCTGTCGGCAGCTGACCGTCATCCTCGGCACTGGCGGCAGTCCAGGGGGTACTCTTTGGGCAGCGGAAGTCCGGGGTCGGCAATACAAAGAACCCAGGTGGCGGTGGCACCGTCCTCTTTGGCACGGCAGGAATTGGTTTCTGAATTGCAGCCGTGGGTGTTACCGACATGACATGTGGTGTGTACACCAAGTGCGGTGGCATCTCATATGCTGGTGTAGAAATTGTAGTTGTTGTAGTGGTTACCGTACCATGAGTGACCACTGCCGACCCCGCCAACCGCTGAATCAACCCCTGTATGCTAGGCACTCCCTGCAGTCCCAGCGACTCCCACACCTGTCCCAGGTCGTCCTTCGCTGATGGCACTGCGGAAGCACAGTCGGGTTAGTTAGAGGGGCTTCCTCGCGCCTGGGGGGAGAGAACCCCACCCCCCCCAGAGCGGACGGAAGACCCCGAGTACAACTGGACGTCCGGGTAGCGGGCGCCCTCCTCCACACTCGACGGATCGAGAGAGGAGAAGGACTCCGCTACCCCCCCCCGCAGGGGAAGGCGCGAAACGTGGGGGCTGGCCGGGGGGCAGGAAAGAGGACGAAGTATCCGTTACCAAAGGAGTCACTGGACTTTCCGATGACTTCTTGGGCGGCCTAAGTCTCTTCCTGCCCTCGTACAGCACCCACTGCGCCTCGGACCAATGCATACAAGTCACACATGGCTCGTTGCGGGAGCACCTATCTCTCCCCCGCAAAACGAGTACAAACCTCGTGTGGATCCACATCCACAAATGATCTGAATCCGCCACATCTACGCCCCTCCAGCCCGGGACACACTCTACGGGCGACTGGGGGGCGCGGCGAAATCTCCATTTCTTCCTCACTCATCATAAATGAACAAAAGAAATGCAAAGTACTTACAAATACTCTCAATCACACTAGGAAAAGAGGGCATATACTCAAAACTCAAAGCAAACGACAAAGCGGGCAGAGCGATGACGAGCACGTCCTATCCACACACGGCCGAAAGCAAAAGTGATTTGTTTACCTCCCAGTCGCGCGGCGCGCGACGATCGGACAAGCAGTTAACTACCATTCTCCCCTTGTTCGAAGCTTACGACCGTTCCAGCTGCCGCTAGCTACTTCCTATTGTTAAAGGACCGATGGTTTGTATTACGTATCGGAACAAAACAATAACTACATATTTTGGTAACAACTGAAACACTGAAAAGTTTAGCATTGTTTTTTATAGCTGGACCTGAGGAAATTTGACTGATAATTCTGGTAAACTCTAATTTCTTATGCACAAAGGGAAACACTTTCACTGTATTTACTGAATATTCTCTTTCAACAATTAAAAAAAAATAAATCATCTTACCATTTGTGCCTGTCTGCATAATAATGACCAATGTTATTAAGGGCTTCTTCCATTTTGACATCATCACCTGATGAGCCCAATTTTAAAAGCTGCACAACTCTGAACCAGTCACCAAGTTTGCGTCGAAGACTTATAGCAAGATCCCTGAAAAATAAAATCTTATTATTATTGAAGTTTCATAACTACAGACCTGCTATTCTACATATGCTACCATTCAAAAATGAAAATTTGTCGAAAATTGCATTTTTCCTAACTATACAAACCTGAGGTCCTTTAACAATAGGAAGGTAACTAGCGGCAGCTGGGACGGTCGTAAGCTTCGAACAAGGGGAGAACGGTAGTTAACTGCTTGTCCGATCGTGCGCGTGGCAAAGAATCACTTTTGCTTTAGGCCCATGCAAAAAGTTGCAGAGTGAGGGGTGGCATGAGGTGGGACTATATGTAAAGGACCTCAGGTTTGTATAGTTAGGAAAAATGCAATTTTCGACAAATTGTCATTTGTTCCGATACGTAATACAAACCCTCGGTCCTTTAACAATAGGAAGACTCACCTATTGGTGGGAGGAATCTGAGTCTTTTTGGTGAACAGACTGGTGTTCGTCCAACCTTGGAATGACTCCCTGGTCGTAAGAGCGAGGGAGGTGTCCAAGCCTCTGTCCGATTGATCGGGGTGTGCACCGCAGGATCAATGGTCAGACCTCTGAGCCGAGTACTAAGAGAGAGGCAAGCGTATCTCGTTGTACCAGCAAGCAAGAACTTGTTCCTTTACCAAAGGCAACATAAAGTTATGGGTTTGTCTCAAGTAGGCATCCACTCCCTCCCCCTTGTTGGAGGAAGTGGAGGATATTTGCTTCTATCCCTAACTAAAGGAATAGATTGGGGCTCTGTCGAGTAGCTTACCTGCATCATATTCCTTTCCAGCCCACAGGTAGAGTGAGAGAAAGATGGGGAAGAGAAGCCAGTCGCACTCTCATTCACACATTCATTTCTACAGTCACACCAGGAATCGATGCTGTTCTGCCTGCTCGGGTGCTGGGTAAGCTTACACAACATGTTGAGCAGCCACCACAGGTCCCAAGGAAAAAGTATCCAAGGACTTGTGGGCAATATCCCGAAGGTAGAAGGACGTGAAGGTGGTCTGGTTGGCCCAGACACCTGCCTTCAGGACCTGCACCACGGAGAAGTTCTTACGGAACGCCAAAGAGGGTCCAATACCTGACTTCGTGGGCTCTCGGACGGAGCGTACGGATGTCGTCACTACCATCAGCCTCGTACGCTCTCCTGATCACCTCACGCAGCCAGAAAGAAAGAGTGTTCTTGGATACTTCTTTCTTGGTAACCCCAGTGCTAACGAAGAGGCGTCGACACTCAGGCCTGAGGTGTCGAGTTCTCTTCAGATAGCGCCGTAGCGCCCTCACAGGACAAAGCAGCATCTCATCCATATCGTTGTCGGTGAAATCCATTAGGGAGGGGATTGTGAAAAACTCAAACCTGTCGTCAGGGATCGACGGATTCTGAGTCTTAGCTATGAAGTTCGGGATGAAATCGAGCGTCACAGATCCCCATCCCCTGGAATGTTTAACATTGAAGGACAGACCATGAAGTTCCCCTACTCTCTTCGCCGATGCCAGGGCCAGCAAGAAGAGGGTCTTGAGGGTCAGACCCCTGTCTGACGACTCTCGGAGTGGCTCGAATGGTCTTCGAGTCAAACTCCTAAGGACGAGAGTCACATCCCACTCAGGGGGCCTGAGTTCCCTGGGTTGACAAGACCTTTCGAAGCTCCTCATAAGCAAGGAAATCTCGAACGAATTCGAGATATCCAGTCCCCTCAGTTTTAGGACAAGGGCCAGGGCGGCTCTGTATCCTTTGACTGTGGGTACTGAGAGGAGCTTCTCTCGGCGAAGAAAAACGAGGAAATTTGCTACCTGCTGAAGAGTGGCTCTGAGAGGAGATAGACCCCGTCTACGACACCAACCACAGAAGACGGCCCACTTCCCCTGGTACACAGCTGCAGAGGACTGTCGGAAGTGTCTAGCCATCTCTGTTGCTGCGCTACGAGAAAAGCCTCTCGTTTGCAAGAGATGGTGGATAACAGCCAGCCGTGAAGTTGTAGGGACTGGACTGCTCGGTGGTACCGTTCTACGTGTGGCTGGGCTAGAAGGTTGTGCCAGTAGGGCTTCTCTCTCGGTTCTTCCACAAGAAGAGCCAGCAGGTCCGGATACCAAATGGCTTGAGGTCGTTTGGGAGCCACGAGGATCATCCTGAGATTTGGAGTGGCCAGCGCTCGGCTGATCACTTTCCGAATCAGACAGAAGGGAGGAAAGGCGTAGACGAAGAGGTTGTCCCAGGGGTGTTGAAGAGCGTCCTCTGCAGCTGCCCATGGGTCCGGCATGGCTGAACAAAAAACCTGGAGTTTTTTGTTGTGCCGGGTGGCGAACAGGTCTATGACTGGACGCCCCCACAGGTTGAAGAGCCTTTCTGCCACTTCTGGGTGTAGAGACCACTCGGTTCCTATCACCTGATCCCAACGGCTGAGCTTGTCTGCTACTACATTCCTCTTGCCTGGAATGTAGCGTGCTGACAGCTCTATTGAGTGAGCCGTGGCCCACTCGTGCACCTGCACGGTCAACTGGTGTAGCGGGAGAGACACTAGGCCCCCCTGCTTGTTGATGTATGCCACTACTGTGGTGTTGTCGCACATCAACACCACTGAGTGTCCCACCAAGCGGTCCTGGAATTCTTGGAGAGCGTAGAACGCCGCCTTGAGTTCCAGGACATTGATGTGAAGGTGCTTGTCGTGATGGTCCCACACACCTGCAGTCAGCAACTCCTCCAGGTGTGCGCCCCATCCCTCGGTTGATGCGTCTGAAAACAGCAACATCTCCGGGGGGGGAGTGCGTAGCGGCACTCCTCTTAAGAGGTTCCTGTCGTCGAGCCACCAGGCTAGGTCCTGCCTCACTTTCTCCATGAGGGACACGGGGAAATAAGGTGGATCCTTTACCTGTGATCAACTCTCCCTTAGTCTCCACTGGAGAGACCGCAGGTGAAGACGTCCATGAGGAACTAACTTCTCGAGTGACGACAGGTGGCCGATCACGACTTGCCATTGCTGAGCTGCCTGTTCCTGCCGAGACAGGAACCGGCCGGCTGCCTCCCTGAATCTGCTGATCCTCAAGTCTGTGGGGCGGACTTGAGCTGTCACCGTATCGATCAGCATACCCAGGTACTTCATCTTCTGCTTGGGTTCGAGATCGGACTTCTCATAGTTTATCACGATCCCCAGATCGCGACAAAACTTGAGAAGTCAATCCCTGTCCTGTAGCAACTGCGAGCGGCAGCTCGCCAGGACCAGCCAATCGTCGAGATACCTCAGAAGACGTATCCCGTGCGAATGGGCCCAAGCAGACACCAGAGTGAACACCTGTGGGGCGGTTGACAGACCGAAGCAAAGTGCCCTGAATTGGTACACCGTCCCGTCGAAGATGAAGCGGAGGTACTTTCTGGAGGACTGATGGATGGGTATTTGAAAATACGCATCCTTCAAGTCCACTGAAAGCATGAAATCGTTCTCCCTGATGGAGTCGAGCACGGACCGTGCCGTCTCCATCTTGAACCGAGTCTGGCGAACAAATCGGTTCAGGGGAGAGAGATCTATCACAGGGCGCCAGCACCCCGATGCCTTCTCCACTAAGAAAAGGCGGCTGTAAAAGCCCGGTGACCGATCCTCAACGATTTCTACAGCTTGTTTGGTCAGCATGGTCTTGATCTCCTGCCGAAGAGCGTTGTCCTTTGAAGAACCCTGGACATAAGTCTGAAGATGGACCGGGTTGGAGGTGAGGGGTGGCCGAGATTCGAAGGGTAGTAGATATCCCTCCCGAAGGACGTCTACTATCCAGGTCTCTGCACCGTAGCGCTGCCAAGATGCCCAGTGGCTCGCCAGGCACCCCCCCACTTCCGGCAGCAGGTGAGGGGGAACACCGTCCCTAGCGTTTCCCACCTCGCTTCGACTTCTTCCCAGCACCTCCTCGGGGAAAGGAGGGCTGGGAGGAGGGCTGGTTACGGCCTCCTCTACCAGAAGTTGAAGCAGCAAGAGTCTTTCCTCGGGGCTTCGATGGAGCAGCCGTCTTAGCAGCCGAGGAAGCGCTAGCTAAACTCTTAGGCTTAGCCGCAGTAGCTCGAGGTTGCCCAGAAACCTTCGAGACTGCCTGGTGAACCAGACGGTCACTGTCATCAGTGCGCCGTCTCTCCACCGCAGCGTCCACCATCTCTCCAGGAAAGAGAGCGGAGGAACTCTTGATAGGTCCATTACGAAGTCCATTTACCACCTCACGCCCAGCCCCCTTGGCTACTCGTGTAAGGACTGCGTCCCTACGACGGAGCACCAAGTTGGCCCACAGGTGTGCCGTCTGATGGGCGAGGTAGGAGATGGCCCTACCTCCAGACTGGCACAGTCTCCTGAACGCCGGGTCGTCTTCAAGGGCAGAGCCCCCAGAGTCGGCCGCGACTTTGGATACTGTGAGGGACCACAGATCCAACCAAGAGACTGCCTGAAATGCTGCCATAGCGGTAGCTTCCAGGCCCAGTGCCTCCTGCTGCGAGAACCACAGGTTCTCCGACAGGAGCTGCTGCAGGGACACACCTGGAGTTAGCCTAGCTAGCTCCGGGTTAACCTGTTTGGGCGGTATTGGATCTTCCGAAGGCACGTAGAATTTCCGCTGTCACTGCAGAGGAGGAGGAAGTAGCTTGGAAGACCGTTCTGACTTCAGTGAATCCTCTCATCCTGAGACGAAATTCTCCACTTGGTCAAGGACTTAGTCTGCAAGCTCCGATTGCGGCAAACCCACCGTCAATTTGGGTTTCCCGTTCTTCGGGTGCCCCAAAAATGACTCGAACCGTAGGGACGTGGGCTCGGATGGTGGGAGCCCTTCCCCCAGGTCGTTGTGCTGACGAATCAGCGCAATAACCTGGGCAAAGTTCCTCTGGATCTCGGGAGTTACAGCGTCCTGAGGAGTAGGACCGTCCAGTCCCTCCAACAAGAGCAGCTCTCGAGACCCTCCTCCTTCAGAAGGAGGACCAGCAACAGACCCCTGACGGTCTCCTCCAGTCACTTGCGCGTACGACCTGGCTGGTCCTAAGACCATACCTGGCACGTGCGGCGTCGTGACGGGATCGTGAGCGGCGCACCTCTCACGATCACTCCTGGCTACCTCGCTCTTCCCGGCGTATCCCGAGGAAGTTGAAGGTAGTGGAGAGGCAGACCTGACGCTCCCCCCCCCGCTCGCTGGCAGGACCAGCGTACGTGGGGGGCTGCAGCCGATCACCAACCCGCGGTGGGGATCGATCTGCAGGCCTGGCCGTGCCGCTCACCTGTGGCGAGCGGCTCGACTGAGCACGTCGACCCCGGTCCTGTGCGTCAGACGAGCTGCTGCTGGTCGCCCTATCCGCCCGGTCCCTGTGGGAGCGGCGGTCAGGTGACCTGCAGAGCTCGCTTTCGCGGTGAGACCGGTGAGCGTCCTCGCAGCACATCAAACTCGGCTGGTACCGTCGGTCGAGGGGACCTCTTCCCAGCCTCAACCCGTGGCCGGTCAGAGACCGTCACGTTCACCCGAGGTACCGGCTGGTCACTGCGAGAGTGGCCGCTGGCCTGGCGAGAGTCACCTGAGCGGCTCTCGACAGTCTTCTGCTCCGTGCCTCGGTCTTGACGCTGAGCGAACTCTGGCGTCTTAACTTTGGCTGCACGATCTCCCGAAGGAGACCGTACACTCGGAACTTCTCGCGGACGAGAAGCCGAGCCGGTACCTGGCTTAGCAGCAGAGCTGCCAAGACCAGGCGAGGGTGTACCAGCGGTAGCCAACACACCCCTGGTCCCCGTCTTCTTCTTCTTCTCAGAAGAGGAGACGGACCCCGTTCCCGAAGGAACAGGAAGACCAGCAGAAGAACCCCCCATCACACCAGAGACGAGCCCTTCGAAGGTCCCGAAGGAGCCTTCTTAGGGGGGGAGGAGGCAGCCTTCTTCTTCTTCTTCAGCTTGGAAGCCTTAGAAGTCGAAGGGGGAGAGGCGGCAGCAGACGACGAAGAAGACGATGAAGACGACGACGACACCTTCCTCTTCTTCATCAGCTCTCTCAGGACGGACGTCAGGTCTTCCATCCAGGCCGGAGCCGGGGCAATTGCCGAAGCAACACGGCCCGACTGCACCTGTCCGGAAAGACCTGAGTCCGGGGCAGCACTTCCATGACGAGACACGACGTGGGCAGGGGCAGGCACGGCAGGAACGTCAACAGCAGGAGCAGCAACAGCAGGAACAGCAATAGCAGGAGCGTCACACACAGCAAGCCTCACAGGAGCGGCGCGAGCGGCTGGGCCAGCGACAACATCGGCGACAGGTACGGCACCATAGTCAGGCGTCCCAGGCGTCTTACAATCAGCCACCGTCATCCTAGGAACAGGCGGCAGGTCCAGGGGAGAACTCTTTGGGCAGCGGAAGTCCGGGGTCGGCAGCACAAAGAAACCAGGTGGAGGTGGCACGCCCCTCCTTGGCACGGCAGCGATCGGCATTTGGATAGATGCTGTCGGGGTCACCGAAGCAATGTGCTGCGTATACACCACGTGCGGAGGGGTGGCGTATTCTGGAGTAGACAAGGTAGTCGTTGTAGTGGTCACCACTCCATGAGTAACCACTGCTGACCCCGCCAACCGCTGAATCAAGCCCTGGATACTGGGGGCACCCTGCAGTCCCAATGACGCCCACACCTGCCCAAGGTCGTCACTCACAGAAGGCACACCTGAGGGAGGAAAAGTCGGGTCAGTTAGAGGGGCACCCTCAAGCTTGGGGGAGGATGAACCCCACCCAGAGCGGACGGAAGACCCCAAATACAACTGTACATCCGGGTATCGGGCGCCTTCCTACACACTCGACAGATCGAATGAGGAGCAGGACTCCGAAACCCCCCCCGCAGGGGAAGGCGCGAACCGTGGGGGCTGATCTGGGGGTAGGAAGGATGACGAGGTATCCGTCACCAAAGGAGTCCCTGGAGAGCTTTCCGACGACTCCTTGGCTGGTCTACGCCTCTTCCTACCCTCATACAGCACCCACTGCGCCTCGGACCAATTATCACATACATTGCACGGATCGGCCCGGGAGCATTCTCGCCCCCGGCACCAAGAACACAATTCATGCGGATCAATCTCTGGGAAAGAGCGAAAGCCGCCACATTTACGCCCCTCCAGCCCCGGGGGGCGGGACCACTCTACTGGGCGACGCGGGGGGCGCGGCGAAAGCTCCATTTCCAGATCCATAATTCAATCACAATTCAATTACCGTATATACTCGAGTAACGTGCGATCTCGCATATCATGCGACCCCCAAATTTTCACCAATAAACAGTGGTTTTGTCATGTATCATGCGAGTTCCTTTTCTGAGAGCGTCAGTTCATAAGGTTGGTGGTTTAGCATGCTAATGGCCGAGTCATTCAGATGTGTGCTGCTGCTAGTCAAGTTACGGTAATTTTCTTACTAATCTCGAGAATTGAATATAAAATCTCAAGATTAAGAAAGAATCCTAAGATAATAAAATAATTGTAAAAATAACACGCCTTGGAGTCCTAAATAATTCTCTCTCTCTCTCTCTCTCTCTCAGGAATAAATACTGTAATTTGAGTCTTTCACCACCGGGTATCAGTAAATTTGTAGACATTGTGTGCGTTTTTTTTAAAAAAAATGTGCAGTACACACATTCCGATGTTTCGGTTTTTGGAATTTTTTTCAGATTTCGGAAATGTGAGGTCAGATGCATAATCAAACAAACATCACTACTGCAGCAAAAACATTTTTTCCCTTTATGTTTTTCATTATTGTTATTTATTAATTACAGTTTATTTAAATAAATATTAATATAATACTGTTAAATGAATGTGAGATAACTAAGATCACCTATAACAAAATAGTGGGACAATTAATACCATATGTTCACTAATAGCTATTATTTTTAAAACAAACATTCCGTAAAACGCAAAAATATATGTACATGACAATCAAAATATAATAATGTTTTGCAGTTCACTTGTGAATTTTAACAATAAGTATGACTATATAAATTTATTTAATTTTCACCATATCGATCTGAAGTTGAAGAGTCGTAAATTTTGAGGATGGTCCGGGAAAAGGATTTGTACTTCGTGATTATGTATCGCTACAACACCATGTGGTATTTTCATACCACTATATTGATGACGCATCGCTACGACACACTGGTATTTTTCATACCACTATACATTAAAGTTAAAATGATCATATTATATTATTGTTTTCACGAAGAAATAATTATATAAAGAAAATTATTGAGTAATTTTTGCCGTCAGCAGTCAGAAAATCACGAACATGGTAACGTTCTAAACTAGAGCCATCCACGGCATATGTCTATAAATAGAACAGAAGCAGAGGGCAGTCATTGGATAACAGATCACCATGGCTACCAACCAACCAATCAGGTGTTAAGTTATACTACTCAGTGAATTTCTTAGAATGAACGTTTACACACGCGAAGCTAACGATGATGTGTGTGTTTTGCATACAATACGTAGTTTTAGTTTTTATTAGTGTAAGTATTTTACTGATTACATGAAGAATAGAATGATTCCTTCTCATTACTTTGAATGCAAAATGGTTTGAAGATTCTTCCGCAAAAAGAAAAGAAAAAAAAAAATCTTTAGAAGATGATACCTATTTACTAACGCGGTTGACATAGCTTCAAAACAAATTTCAGCTCTTTAATCTCTGGAAAAATGTTAATCTTTCTGTCCGCTGGTCACACTCTTTATATCCCCGGCGACTAACAACAACAAAATTTGTTTGTTTGTTTTATCTTCCAAGATGTAGGTATTTATTACCTGTAGGTACAGCACATTTTTTAACAGTATGCCCATGCACACACACACAGTTGCGCTTGTGCTAATACCTACTGGTTTCAGAGACTCAAGTTAACACTACAGTATAGTTGAGAGGGGAGAGAGAGAGTTCATCCTAGATGGCCTTGGTTCATCTCTCCATCTCTCGAGGAATGTCACGATTTGTTCCCTGCTCTTTGTAAATTTAGTCCATGCGACTGACAGCAACAAAATTCACATTTTTCTTTCTTCCAGATATGAATTACCCGTACTACACATTTTTAACAAGCATGAACACACTGCATTATACTCTCTCTCTCTCAAAAAAGATACCGTCAATTCAATTTATCAGTATCTTTTCCTGATAGACAGACAAAGTAAATATTTAGGACTCCAAGGCTTGGCATATGTCAATTATTATCATCATCTTGGGATTTTCCATGGTCAACTCTTGGGATTAGTAAGAAAAATGCGATTATTTGAGTAGCAGTAGCAGCAGCTGCAGCGCACACCCAAACGAATCGGGTAAGCCTAGCACGCAGAACAATAGTATTTACAAAATGAGCCGAGCTCTCTGGCTGGGCTGTTTTGGTCCTCCCACGTGTTTGATCGCATATCTGCCAAATTTATAACAACAACAGAGATAAAACCATTTCTCCCATTACAGATAACAAATATTATCTTTTCCGTTACGCAGAATTCTAAATAAATTACGTAAGTTCACGATTGATAAAGTTTTTTTTATGCAATAACAAGAAACGGAGTCAGATTTTCTATCACCATGGCATCTCCTCTTGGTGCTGTTGCGAATATTTCAACCAGTTCCGCGTGCGTTTAAATCCATACTGACTGTACAGTCTGGAGGCAGTTCTCCCTTCTACACATATCTTGATTTCTTAATATCGTAGGTATGGAATAAATTGGTGAGCAAGGAAATATGAAATAAAGCATAACAGAGTAAGATTGACGAGTGAGAAAATAAACAATCGTATACAAGCAGATTCTCTCTCTCTCTCTCTCTCTCTCCGAGACAAAATAATAGATAGGAAACAATGACTGAATATTGCTTGAATGCGATAGGGCAAAGTTTTGGCCTGACTGAAGTGTGGAGTGACTTTGACACCGACTACAAGTTATTCCTGGTCATCTCACAGCCATGGATAGACATCAACTTCACAGCCGAGAAAGGGCAATCGTATACAAAAATAATTAGGTATGGAAAATGCGAAATGCGGGCCTATGTTGTCCCCACGGTCCAGATACATTTGTATCTGGACCGTGGTTGTCCCATAAAAAAAGCTCTCGCTCGGACAGCTGAGGTTTAGGAGAGAGAGAGAGGAGAGAGAGAGAGAGAGAGAGAGAGAGAGAGAGAGAGAGAGAGAGAGAGAGAGAGAGAGCAGGGCCGAATAGGGAGATTAAAGTACCTGGGAATGAAAACCCCTTATAATCTTATAATTATAGCCTCGGGGTTTGTCTCAAGGACATTCAAAGGTCTGTCAAACACGGGCAGTTGTTGTTTAGCATAAGGGCAGATCTTTAAAAGCCACGCCAGAGAGCTCGCCACGGTGACAAGACTATACATGAAATGATCAAAGATCTGGAAGATGACGAATATGACTGCATTCATGGCGAAGAATTCAGAGCAGTATTTGATGATACGGACACGGAGAGCGACTTGCGAGGATTTTAATTTATTAATTTTATGCCTTTTTTTTACTTTAATAAATTTTCACTTAACTGCGTATCCTAAAATAAAAATAATAGTTCAAGTAACAAATGTTTCTTTTACCGAGTAAAACAAAAAGTAAAAATTCCTTCGGTATTGTGCCTTTACAACTGATTTGGAAGTTATAGATGGTTAGTCTAGAACAGTTAAACATGCTGTATAAACCAAAATAATGCAAATGGTGCATGATCGCTCTTTTGTATTTTAAAATACAATAGTAATATGAGAATGCATACAATATTATTGGGTATAGTGAAGTACAAGTAAAGCATAACTTTTTAAAAGATCTACTGTTTTCCTCCGGTAGTAACTATCGCAATCTGCCAATTTGGGAAAGCATAGACGGTACGCTAATTTTATACCGCGTGTATGATGCGACCCCTTTAAAATTAACTTCAAAATTAGGTTTCAAAAGTCGCATAATATGCGAGTATATAC
Organism: Macrobrachium nipponense; assembly: GCF_015104395.2. Taxonomy (NCBI): domain Eukaryota; kingdom Metazoa; phylum Arthropoda; class Malacostraca; order Decapoda; family Palaemonidae; genus Macrobrachium; species Macrobrachium nipponense. The sequence goes on from NC_061099.1 coordinate 5,218,577, forward strand.
GGTAATAATGAAAAAATAAAAAGAGTACTTACAATTTCATTCACAACCAACTAAACAAACCAGTTAGAAGAAATTGTAAACTTTCAAAGCACACGACGAAATAGCGGGCAGAGAGCGATGACGAGCACGTCCTGTCAAACCACGGCCGAAAGCAAAAGTGATTCTTCACCTCTCCGCGTGCACGATCGGACAAGCAGTTAACTACCGTTCTCCCCTTGTTCGAAGCTTACGACCGTCCCAGCTGCCGCTAGTTACCTTCCTATTGTTAAAGGACCGAGGGTTTGTATTACGTATCGGAACAATGAAACAGTTAGCATAATCATCACACAATGGAAGATCTCCGTAGTCTTTGCAATGTTGCTTTAGCATACAATGCTGTCTATCTTTTACTAACTCATTTACTTTGATTTCTTCATATGCTTATTTTCACCTTTATATATGAATTTATAAAGGTGGCGATGGTCTCCTTAAACTACACTATATAATAATGATGACAGATGGTAGTCCCTTACTTAAATCACAAGCGTCAATGATGCACTCACCAAAAATGCAAGGGACTTTTTATACAAATCAGAATTTTTAATGAACACTATATACAGTACATATACAAATGAAGATGCTACTTGAGAGAAATGCTCTACTACAGCTCTTTAGTTTTCTTGCTCAATAAGATATTGAAGTGGGAAACAATATAACATTATGTTCCTTAGAAACCAAATAAATAACATGAATTATAAGTAAAAAGCTTGAATGGCAGCAAAAGTAGGCAGATGATGAAGCTAGCCAAAAAAAAAAAAAAAAAAAAAAAAAAAAAAATCTGCACTCGCATCTGCCCTTACTCCAGTCTTTGGACTACATAGTACTGCTTTTCTCAGCATGAAAGGTGCAAATTATTTCCAGAAATAAGTCCAGAAATCTACTGTACATCCTAAAAGGCAAAGGTTGTTTTTCATGGGCCTATCTTAAGCAGGTTATCTTTACTCCACAATAATTAGACCTGTGTATAATCTCTGAATATGTATTAATCAAACTTAGTTGAGATGCTAAATAAACAAAAGTCATAAAAATATAACTACAAAATAACAATTTGTCGGAAATTGTATTTTTCCTTACTATACAAACCTGAGGTCCTTTAACAATAGGAAGGTTATTAGCGGCAGCTGAACCGGTCGTAAGCTTCGAACAAGGGGGTTCAGTAGTTAACTGCTTGTCCCGCAGTTGGCGGTCATCTCGACTGCGAGGAGAGGAGTCACTTTGCTTTAGGCCCAGGAAAACGCAGAGTGAGGGGTGGCATGAGGTGGGACTATATGTAAAGGACCTCAGGTTTGTATAGTTGGGAAAAATACAATTTTCGACAAACTGTCATTTGTTCCGGTACGTATACAAACCCTCGGTCCTTTAACAATAGGAAGATTCACTTATTGGTGGGTGGAATCTAAGTCTTCTGAACAGACTGGTGTTCGTCCTACCTTGGTTCCCTCCCTGGTCGTAAGAGCAAAGGAAGGGATCCTAGCCTCTAGAGGGAGGCAAGTGTACCTCTTATAAATAGCAACAAATGCAAGAACTAGTTCCTACTTCAAGAGCCAAGATGAAGTCATGGGTTTGTCTTTTGTTGGCGTCCACTCGCCCCTTGTTGGGGAGTGGTGGATAGAAACTCCTATCCCTAATGAAAGGGATAGGATGGAGCTCGGTTGTGTAGCTTACCTGCATCGGCCTCCTGTTCAGCGTAGTGACGACCGAGGCCCTCTGCCCACAGGTAGAGGAGGAAGAACGAACGAGGAAGAGAAGCCAGTCACACACTCTTTCACTCGTCCATTCATGCAGTCACACAAGGATGCGATGCTGTTCTGTCCGCTCGGGTGCTGGGTAGACTACACAACTTGTTGAGCAGCCACCACGGGTCCCATGGAAAAAGTGTCCAAGGACCTGTGGGTAATATCCTGAAGGTGAAAGGAAGTAAAGGTGGTCTGGTTAGGCCAAACCCCTGCCTTCAGAACCTGCGCCAGGGAGAAGTTCTTGCGGAACGCAAGGGTTAGACTAATACCTCTGACTTCGTGGGCTCTCGGACGAAGAGTACGGGTGTCGTCACTACCATCCGCGTCGTACGCCCTCCTGATCACCTCACGTAGCCAGAAAGAAAGTGTTCTTGGAAACTTCTTTCTTGGTAACCCCGACGCTAACGAAGAGGCATCGAAGGCCTGAGGTGTCGAGTTCTCTTCAGATAGCACTGTAGCACCCTCACAGGACAAAGCAGCATCTCATCCGCATCGTTGTCAGTGAAGTCCTTCAGGGAGGGGATCGTGATCGTGAAAGACTTAAACCGGTCGTCAGGGACCGAAGGATTCTGAGTCTTCGCTACGAAGTTCGGGATGAAATCGAGCGTCACGGATCCCCATCCCCTCGAATGCTTGACATTGAAGGAAAGACCATGAAGTTCCCCTACTCTCTTCGCCTATGCCAGGGCCAACAAGAAGAGGGTCTTGAGGGTCAGATCCCTGTCTGACGACTCTCGGAGTGGCTCGAAGGGTCTGCGAGTCAAACTACTAAGGACGAGAGTCACATCCCACCCTGGGGGCCCGAGTTCCCTGGGTGGGCAAGACCTCTCAAAGCTCTTCATCAGGAGGGAGACCTCAAAGGAAGAAGAGGTGTCCACACCTCGCAGTTTAAGGACTAGGGCCAGGGCGGGGGGGGGTGTGTGTGCAAAGAAGCACTCTTCTTACAAGGTTCCCGCCGTCCAGCCACCAGGCTAGGTCCTGCCTCACCTCCTCCGTGAGGGACACGGGGAAGAAAGGCGGGTCTCTTGCCTATGACCAACACTCCTTCAGGTGAAGACGTCCATGAGGAACTAACTTCTCAAAAGACGACAGGTGACCGATCACGACATGCCACTGCTGAGCTGGCTGCTTCTGTCGAGACAGGAACTGTCTTGCTGCCTCCCTGAACCTGCTGATCCGCGAATCTGCGGAGAAGACTCGCTCTGCTACCGTGTCGATCAGCATGCCCAGGTACTTCATCCTCTGCTTGGGCTCGAGATCCAACTTCTCGTAATTCACTATGATCCCTAGATCGCGGCAGAATTCGAGGAGTCGATCCCTGTCCTGTAGCAACTGCGAGCGGGAGCTAACCAGGACTAGCCAATCGTCGAGATACCTCAGAAGACGTATCCCTACCGAGTGGGCCCAAGTCGACACCAGCGTGAACACTCGCATGAACACCTGTGGGGCGGTTGAGAGACCGAAATAAAGTGCCCTGAATTGGTACACCGTCCTGTCAAGCATGAAGTGGAGGTACTTCCTGGAGGATTGATGGATGGGTATCTGGAAATACACGTCCTTCAGATCCACAGAAAGCATGAAGTCGTTCTCCCTGAAGGAATTGAGAACTGATCGTGCCGTTTCCATCGTGAACAGAGTCTGGTGAACAAATCAGTTCAAGAAAGAGAGATCTATCTCCGGGCGCCAGCCCCCCCGAGGACTTCTCCAACAGGAAAAGTCGACTGTAGAAGCCCAGCGACTGATCCCATACGATCTCAACAGCATGTTTGCTCAGCATGGCTTCTACTTCCTGCCAAAGTGCCACGTCCTTGGTCGAACCAGGAACGTACATCTGAAGACGGACCGGGTTGGAGGTGAGGGGTGGCCGAGACTTGAAGGGTAGTAAATATCCCTCCCGAAGGACGTTCACTATCCAGGTCTCCAATTCGTAGAGCTGCCATGTTGCCCAATGGCTCGCCAGGCACCCCCCCCACTTCCGGCAGCAGGTGAGGGGGAACGCCGTCCCTAGCATTTCCCGCCTCTCTTCGGCTTCTTCTTCCCAGATCCTCCTCGAGAGAAGGACTGGGAGGAGGGCTGGTTACAGTCGCTCCTTACCAAAGAAGTCGAAGGCAGAGTCTTAATCGTCTTAGCCACAGAGGAAGCGCTAGCTAAACTCTTGGGCTTAGCCGCAGTCGTTCGAGGTTGCCCAGCCACTTCGGGACTGCCTGGTGGACTAAACAGTCACTCTCGTCATTGCGCCGTTGTTCCACCACAGCGTCCACCATCTTTCAGGGGAAGAGAGAGGAGGAACTCTGCACCGGTCCGTAGCAAAGAGCCAAGGCCACCTCTCGCCCAGCTGCCCTAGTCACTCGGATGAGAACAGCGTCCCTACACCGAAGAACCAGGTTGGCCCACAGGTTAACCGTCTGGTGGGCCAGGTAGGAGATGGCCCTACCTCCAGACTGGCACAGTCTCACAAAAGCCGGGTTCACTTCAGGAGTGATGTTCCCTAAGGAGGCCGCAGTTTTCGACACTGTGAGGGACCACAGGTCGAGCCAGGAGACTGCTTGGAATGCTGCCATTGAGGTCGATTTCAAGGCAAGTGCATCTTGCTGAGAGAACCAGAGGTTCTCCGACAGGAGCTGTTGCAGAGACACCCACGGAGTTAGCCTAGCTAGCTTCGGGTTAACCTGTTTGGGCGGCAGAGGATCTTCCGAAGGCACGTAGAAGAGCCTCTGTCGTGGTAGAGGTGGGGGAAGTAGCTTGGATGACCTACCGGAGTGGAGCGAACCCTCCTGTATGGAGACAAGAGCATCCACCTGGCCCAGCACACTGTCAGCCAAGGCTGATCGCGGCAGACCCACCATCGCCCTGGGTTCCTTTTTGAGACCCCAGAACGACTCCAAACCCAATGTGGGCTCGGAAGGTGGGAGCAGCGATCCTTCCCCAAGGTCGTTGTGCTGACGAATCAGCGCAATAACCTCTGAGAACGACCTCTGGATCTCGAGAGTGACTGCATCCTACGGAGACGGGCCGTCAAGCCCGTCCAGCGAGAACGCCTCCCAAGAACCTCCTCCTTCCACAGGAGGAACCATAACAGACCCCTCATGGTCTCCTGCCACTTGCACATACGATCTGGTCGATCCGAGGACCGTGCCAGGTTCGTAGGGCGTCATGGCGGGATCACGAAGGGATAGGAGAGGAAGCCCTGATGCTCCCCCCGCGCCCACCGGCAGAACCAGTGTGCTGAGGGGGCTGCAGGCGATCGCCAACCTGCGGTGGTGATCGGGCTGCAGGCCTAGTCGAGCGGCTGGATGAGAACAGCGGTGACGGTCCCAAGCGTCAGAAGAGCTGCTGCTAGTCCCCTTCTCCGCCCGGTCCCGGTGGGAGCGGCGGTCAGGGGACCGGCAGGGTCCACTGTCACGGTGGGAGCGAGGCCTGGACTTGGACCAGCCGAGGCTGGTTCAAGTGACCGAGGGGACCGCTTCCTTGCCTCATCCCGCGAACGGTCTGGGGCTGTCGCGTCAACCCTGGGTACCAGCGGCTTGCCACGAGAGCGATCGCTGGCCTGGCGGGAGTCACCTGGATGACTCCCAGCAGTCTTCCGCTCCGTGCCTAGATCCTGGTACCTCTCGCGAACGAGAGGCAGAGACGGTACCTGGTGCCAGGCAAGGAGGTGCCGGTGTTAGCTGGTGCTCCTCCGGTCCCCGTCGTCTTCTTCCTTGCGGAAGGAGAGACAGGCCCTGTTCCCGTAGGAACAGGAGGACCAGCGGAAGCCCCAACCTTCCCACCGGAGTGGGAAGGACTCTTAGAAGTCTCAGAGCAATCCTTCTTAGGGGGGGAGGAGGCGACCTTCTTCTTCTTAGGCTGTGGGGCCTTAGAAGTTGAAGGGGAAGCGGCGGCAGACGACGACAATGAAGACTACGACGACACCTTCCTTCCTCTTCTTCTTCTTCGTCAGCTTCTTCAGGACCACCGTCAGGTCTTCCATCCAGGACGGAGCCGAGGCAGTTGCCGAAGCAACAGGGCCCGACTGCACCTGTCCGGAAGGACCTGGGGTGGGAGCAGCAACACCACGGGCAGGAACGACGGCGGCAGGAACTGGTACTGGAACTGGAGCAGCAGCGTGGTCAGGAACAGGAGGCGGGGCATGAACTAGCGGCACCCTATGCACAGGAGGCAGGTCCACTGGAGAGCTCTTAGGACACTAGAAGTCAGGGGCTGAGGCAAGAGCGGCAAACCCAGGTGGCGTGTCACAGTGGGCATCTCACCTCCGTCAGACGGTTCAAAACTCAAAACGGGTGTATGCACAGCGGCTGTCGGGGTCACCGTGGCTACGTGCTGCGTGTACACCAGGTGCAGCAGAGCAGCGTAGCCAGGCGTGGACACCGTCGTGGTAGTCGTGGTGATCGGACCGAGGGTAACCGGCATGGCCCCTCTCACCAGGTGACTCAGCAGCCCCTGAATTGTCGGTGTCCCCTGGAGCCCCAGCGAGTACCAGGCGCAGCCAAGATCGTCCCCCGTGGCAAGCAAACCTGGAGAAGCAAAAAGAGTCGGGTTAGTAAGGGGGGGTTCACCCCTTGTCAGGGGGGGGGGACAGATCCTACCCCGAGCGAATGGAAGACCCCGAATACAGCTGGATGTCGGGGTACCTCGTCCCCCCCCTCCACGCTCGACTGATCAAGCGAAAAGAAGGTTGATTGATTGATTGTAGGTTTTCTGGCGTCACAACTACCAGGGTCACCGACGCCGAATGCTAAGTGTGATCTTTTTAATGTTATTTAAAATCTGTTTAATATAAATTTTATTTTTTAAAAGAGATACATATAAATTTGATTTTAAAAAAAATTCTGATAAAAATAAGAATAAAATTCTTATTTTATATACTAAGACAGCACAGCTGTCATATATTTGAGAAGACCAGCTTCTTTGATAAAAGAGATAACGTTATTAACACACATGCTTTCTCCCAACAGTTTTGGCATGCTATAATTACCACCTGCTTCACTACTATAAGCTAAAAAACGATTCCTAAGTTCCACTAGACTGGGACACTCAACCAGCAAATGCCTAAGTCAGTGGAACTAAGCAATCATCACAGAAGGGCTCATTCTCCCCATCCATCAGATAGCCGTGAGTTAAACGCGTATGGCCAATACGTAATCTACACAATACAACCTCCCACTTCCTTGGTATTAGGTCATATTTCCAAGGGTGTGTCTGTCTAGTAATTTCTCTCATTTTGTTGGGGCCTACTCTGTCCCACTGAAGTGCCCATAAATACTGGACAGATTCCATATATCAAAGAATGTATCACGATATGGAACAGGGCATTTTCTCGGTACTAAAGTTTGCGCTGCTGATTTGGCTAGCTTGTCTGCCTCTTCGTTTCCCGATACGTTCACATGGGCAGGAACCCAACAAAATGAAACAATGCTGCCTCTATTTTGGTGCAAGAAGATCCACTGCAAGATCTTCAACACCAAGGGATGATCAGTATTAAAGACTTCCAGGGACTGTAAGGCACTTTTGGAGTCACAAAATATTGTGTAGCTACACACTGGGAGTGTTACAATATGTTCCAGTGCTACTAGGATGCCATACAATTCAGCTGTAAAGTTTGAGGCAATAGAAGGAAGTGCACCTCTTCGGTTAAAAGATTGGCTAAAAACTCCATATCCAACGCCGGCATTGGACTTGGAGCCCATCAGTAAATATAAAAATGCATGGATCTATATGCTCTGATACATGCTCTAAAAATATTGCCCTTATTTCCTCATCAGATTTATTCCTCTTTGCTCCATTGAAGTACCTGCAGAATTTCACATCCGGTAACCTCCAGACAGGAGTACTGGGATACACAAAGGGAATAATGGGATATTTTTTAATATTTGTATCCTCTAAAATTTGTTTTATTCTATAGCTAAAAGGAATGGGATACCTTGGATGACTTTCATAAAAACCATTAAAAATATTTCTATTTGCCCACAGCAAATGCCTGAGATTTGGGGGAGTCTTTGCGCTCTAAACCAGTACCGAAGTAATGATGACTGGCGATAGAGTTCAAGAGGCTTCTCTCCTGCATCAACTAGCAAACTAGATATTGGTGACGAACGGAAAGCTCCTGTGGCTATACGAATAGCTGAACTGATGTACTGAATCTAAAAGTTTTAAGTTAGTTGAGGAAGCTGAAGAATATATTTCACAACCGTATGACAGCTTTGACAAGATTAAAGATTTATGAAGCCTTAGTAAAAGATTTCTATCAGCTCCCCAACTGGTGTGAGAAAGCACCTTCAAGATGTGTAGACTTCTAGGCTCTTTACTTTTATATGTTTGATGTGGGGGACCCAAGTCAATCTACTGTCAAAAACTAGGCCTAAGAAGTGTGCTTGTTCTACACATGGATTGCTGCGGTCCATACAATAGAGGTCTGGATCAGGATGCACTCCCCTGATCCGACAGAAGTGGACAGCAGTAGTCTTGCTTACAGAGATTTTAAAACCCTGTTTCTCAGCCCAACTTACTATTTTATTTATTGTTAATTGTAGCTTTCTTTCTGCTACAGTCATCCGGGTGGCAGCAAAGGATATTGACAAATCATCCACAAACAGTGTCTTTAAAACCTCTCTTGGAATGACAGCTCCAACACTGTTTATGGCTAGAGCAAAAAGTGTTACACTGAGAACACTGCCCTGGGCGGGAAACACCTTCTTCTTGGCACCTTTTCTCTGATAAAGTACTGCCAACTTTAACTTTAAAATACCTATGATGTAAAAAGGATTTCACAAATAAAGGTAATTTACCTCGTAGACCACTATTATGCATAGTCTTCAGAATCCCATGTCTCCAAGCAGTGTCATATGCCTTTTCTATATCAAAAAACACTGTCACATGATGTGTTTGGAGGCAAAGGCTCACAGACAGAGGTTTCAAGTTGCAGTAAGATGTCCAGGGTAGAGTGCATTTTTCAAAAACCACACTGAGAAGGTGTTAGAATATTGTTGTGCTCTAGATACCACATAAGTCTTACATTTACCATTTTTTCCATCAATTTACACAAACAGCAAGTTAAAGCAATGGGGCGGTAACTTGCTGCACACAGGGGATCTTTTCCAGGCTTAAGGAATGGTAACATGGTAGCTAATTCCCATATGGTAGGGTAGCTGCTTTCATCCCATATTCTATTGATAATACTTATTATAAAAAGTTTTGTGTTCTTCGAAATGTGTTTAAACATTTCATAAGGAATCTCATCTGGAGAACCAGGGGCAGTGTTCTTGCTCCTAGATAAGCAGAGTCAAACTCCCTTTCAGAAAAAGGCATATTATATGATTCAGCTCTCTTTGCTGAAAAGTCAAGTACCTGTTGTTCTTCCATCATTCTGAAATTATGTCCTGGGGAACTATCTGATTTCTCAGAGACTCGAGCGAAGTGTTCTGAAAATGTATTATAACTTCTGTGGCATCAGTGACATGAGTATTATTCACTTTAAGTACTGGAGGAGGATTGGGTGTAAATTTACCCTGAATTTTTCTTATTTTCTTCCAAATGCTACAGACTGGTGTTCTGCTGTTAATAGAGGATACATATTTGGCCCATGCTTGTCTTCTGGCAGCTTTCATAGCTTTTCGAAAATCGTGCCCTACACTGTTTGTAAATTATGACATTGTCCAAGGTGCGATGTCTACGGCACCTGGTCAAATGATGACCTTGTAGCTCGGTGTAACAGCCTTAGGTCTTCTGACCACCACGGTACTGGCCGTCTACCTGAATAGTCCCTTAGTTCGAGGAATTGAGTGTAGACCTGCAGTATGCAATGTTCATTGAGTAGATCAATGGCATCATCTACACTTGGGAGATCTTTTGCATCCCCCTCCAACTCACTCAGGTCTTTGAATTTTCTCCAATTTGCTTTCTCTAAGCACCATCGTGGCGATCTCGGGATAGGTGGATCATCATTGGTGTCGATCACAATTGGAGAATTGTCACTGGTATGCCAGTCATCACTTGTTCTCCAACTAAAGTCAACACTGCAGTTGGAGCTACATATTGAGAGGTCGATGCAGGAGACAGTGCCTGTCTGAATGTGGTAATGGGTAGGTTCTCCAGTATTAAGAAGACCTATATCTTCATTTTCTATTATAGATGCCATCATATTCCCTTTTGATTTGATGTTACATCTCCCCACAATGGATGTCTACTATTGAAGTCACAAGTAGAAGAAATGGCTCTGGTAGTTGCTGCATTAAGTATATTAGTTCTCTTGGGACACATGGCTATTGGGTGAATGTAAAGGGAACATAAAGTGTATTTCCTTCTTAAATTAATTCTTACAGCCACAGCTTGAAGTGGAGTATTTTAGTTTCACTTCGTAGTGTGGAGTGTCTCGACGGATGTAGATGAGGGATCACCATGATTTCCCACTTCTAGATCAAATTTAGTTCTATAGTGAACATATTCCCTAGGACAAGGGGTATATTCACCTAGCATAGTCTCCTGCAAACATACCCCTACAGGAGAGTGCTCACAGATCAAAAGCTTCACTTCCTCATACTTCGCTCTCAGTCCCTGACAGTTCCACTGAATAATGGAAGTGAATTTATTCATGTTTAGGACCAACATTGTGGTTCCTTTTTACAAGACTGGGAGATTTCTTTTTTCTAATAGGAGGAGGCATTTTAATGGAAAGTTTTGTTGGCTTCTTGGGAGGAGTTATCGCCTTCGTAGAGCCAACATCTTTTCCTTCAATGTCTTTGACACTGAAGGGTTTCTTAGTTTCTTTGCTCTCCATTTCTATCGAGATGGAGAGAGCAGAGGTGTTCTCTAAAGAGACCACCTCAAGAGTCTTTGTACTGCTGGCAGTAGCCAGCTCTGCCTCTAATGAGGCAGAAGTACCAGTGAAGACTGGCACTGGGGGACCAGCATCTGCTGGTTTGTCCTCCAAAGAGGAATTGGCACCAACAGAAGCTGGCACCAGACCAGCAACCACTGGCCTTGCCTCCAATGAGGCAGATGGTGGAGGGTGTGTCTCTACTGACACTTCAATTTTATTCAGTTCCATACTTGTGTCTTTCTTGTTGGTTCTAGTGAACCTTGTCTTTACATTCTCATCATCAGTTGACTCGGATGATTCAGTTAGCTGTCTTTTTAATGATTCTTTATTTGATTTTCCTTTTGTGCTCTTAACTTGGTTGTTTTTATTTGTCTCTTTCTTTTGGTTTCTTAGTTTTGCTACTACAGAAGCAAAACTTAGACCAGGTCTTACAGTCTTTGCTTTGGCTCTCTCTCGTGCTTCCTTAAATGTTGTTCTTTCTATTACTCGGATTGCTTGGATTTCTTTTTCGAGTAAATATACATCACACTGCTGAGATGATGATGCATGTCCCTCCCCACAGTGAACACATTTCGGTTCCCTGGTGCACATACCATGCTCATCTTCTCCACAGTTGACACAGACTGCAGGATTTTCTTGCAATTTGGATCTACATGACTGTAGGGTGTGTCCAAAATGCTGGCAATGGAAACACCTTCGGGGTCGTGGGATGTACTGTTTTATCTTAAACCTATACCAGGCTGCAGACACATATTCTGGAAGTCTCAAAGTATTAAAAGTTAATATCAAGGTAGGCTGAGGTATTCTGCTATTATCAACCTTCTTCGTCATCCTGTCCACCTTTATTACAACCTGGTCTTTTAATTCTGTTAAAAGTTTCTCCTCAGAGAAAGCCATCAACTGAGGGGCATAAATCAAGCCCTTGCTGGAGTTCAGGCTGGAGTGGGGAGTGCACTCAACTGTAACTCCTGCAGGGTCTGACAATCCCATCAACTTAATGTTTTCCTCTGGGGAGATGCTTTCTACTAGAAGCATATTTCCATTTTGAGGTGTTATTTTGGGTTGTCTGCGACAACATTTCACTATTTCTCTGTTTACTTGAAAAATATCTATATTGTCATCTTCAAGCTTTAAATTAAGGTATTTATTAAAAGAATTGGGTACAAAGACCCCAGGAGCTATTTCATACTTCTTATTTCTCTTCATGGCAAATGGTTCCAGTGTGACAATACTGGAGCCAGATGCTTTTTGCTGAGATTTCCTGGTTGTATATCTTCTCGCATTGCTTTGGGTCGTCAACTGTGTTCCTCTGTCATTCGGCCCAGGGGTACTACATTGATCATGGGGACCGACCATGACTGACTGAAGTTCGGGTTCCGTGGGCAAGTCCTTTGACAAAAGCATAGGGTCATCAGCAGAGATAGGGGTGGTTGCCATATAACGTAAAAAGTTAATTCATCCAGATATTCCCCATACCCACCATGGAGTCACACTTAGAGGACGGGTCGTCCCTTTAATTAGGGTCGTCCTAGGGGTAATTACTGGATATACACCCTATCTCCAGTGCTAAGGCGTCCTGATGTCCGTCGAGATCAGACCCGGCACTGAGGATAGGGTTTGACATTAAACTTTCCCCTCGCTCGACCACGTCAGGTACTCGAGTTTTACGGGTGAGGTGGCATGCCGTCCATCCTCACCCTCCTTCAAATCCCAAGATTTAGACTAAATCATGTCCAAAACCAAGCAAATAGTCATCATCATAGAATCCATACCTTATTGGGGGAGGAAGGGAGAAAGATGAAATGTTTTTAGTAGAAGGAAAAGGGCTGACTAATTTAGTTGAATCAACAGCTGGGCACCAAGGCCCAGCGTCAACCCTGGGTACCAGCGGCTTGCCACGAGAGCGATCGCTGGCCTGGCGGGAGTCACCTGGATGACTCCCAGCAGTCTTCCGCTCCGTGCCTAGATCCTGGTACCTCTCGCGAACGAGAGGCAGAGACGGTACCTGGTGCCAGGCAAGGAGGTACCGGTGTTAGCTGGTGCTCCTCTGGTCCCCGTCGTCTTCTTCCTTGCGGAAGGAGAGACAGGCCCTGTTCCCGAAGGAACAGGAGGACCAGCGGAAGCCCCGGGGAAGCGGCGGCAGACGACGACAATGAAGACTACGACGACACCTTCCTTCCTCTTCTTCTTCTTCGTCAGCTTCTTCAGGACCACCGTCAGGTCTTCCATCCAGGACGGAGCCGAGGCAGTTGCCGAAGCAACAGGGCCCGACTGCACCTGTCCGGAAGGACCTGGGGTGGGAGCAGCAACACCACGGGCAGGAACGACGGCGGCAGGAACTGGTACTGGAACTGGAGCAGATGCGTGGTCAGGAACAGGAGGCGGGGCATGAACTAGCGGCACCCTATGCACAGGAGGCAGGTCCACTGGAGAGCTCTTAGGACACTAGAAGTCAGGGGCTGAGGCAAGAGCGGCAAACCCAGGTGGCGGCGTCACAGTGGGCATCCTCACCTCCGTCAGCGGTGTCTGCACAGCGGCTGTCGGGGTCACCGTGGCTACGTGCTGCGTGTACACCAGGTGCAGCAGAGCAGCGTAGCCAGGCGTGGACACCGTCGTGGTAGTCGTGGTGATCGGACCGAGGGTAACCGGCATGGCCCCTCTCACCAGGTGACTCAGCAGCCCCTGAATTGTCGGTGTCCCCTGGAGCCCCAGCGAGTACCAGGCGCAGCCAAGATCGTCCCCGTGGCAAGCAAACCTGGAGAAGCAAAAAGAGTCGGGTTTTAAGTAAGGGGGGGTCACCCCTCGCCCGGGGGGGTTCACCCCTTGTCAGGGGGGGGGGACAGATCCTACCCCGAGCGAATGGAAGACCCCGAATACAGCTGGATGTCGGGGTACCTCGTCCCCCCCCTCCACGCTCGACTGATCAAGCGAAAAGAAGGTTGATTGATTGATTGTAGGTTTTCTGGCGTCACAACTACCAGGGTCACCGACGCCGAATGCTAAGTGTGATCTTTTAATGTTATTTAAAATCTTGTTTAATATAAATTTTATTTTTTAAAAGAGATACATATAAATTTGATTTTAAAAAAAATTCTGATAAAAATAAGAATAAAATTCTTATTTTATATACTAAAGACAGCACAGCTGTCTATATTTGAGAAGACCAGCTTCTTTGATAAAAGAGATAACGTTAGTAACACACATGCTTTCTCCCAACAGTTTTGGCATGCTATAATTACCACCTGCTTCACTACTATAAGCTAAAAACGATTCCTAAGTTCACTAGACTGGGACACTCAACCAGCAAATGCCTAAGTCAGTGGAACTAAGCCATCATCACAGAAGGGCTCATTCTCCCCATCCATCAGATAGCCGTGAGTTAAACGCGTATGGCCAATACGTTAATCTACACAATACAACCTCCCACTCCTTGTATTAGGTCATATTTCCAAGGGTGTGTCTGTCTAGTAATTTCTCTCATTTTATTGGGGCCTACTCTGTCCCACTGAAGTGCCCATAAATACTGGACAGATTTCCATATATCAAAGAATGTATCACGATATGGAACAGGGCATTTTCTCGGTACTAAAGTTTGCGCTGCTGATTTGGCTAGCTTGTCTGCCTCTTTCGTTTCCCGATACGTTCACATGGGCAGGAAACCCAACAAAATGAAACAATGCTGCCTCTATTTTGGTGCAAGAAGATCCCACTGCAAGATCTTCAACACCAAGGGATGATCAGTAGCCAGGCGTGGACACCGTCGTGGTAGTCGTGGTGATCGGACCGAGGGTAACCGGCATGGCCCCTCTCACCAGGTGACTCAGCAGCCCCTGAATTGTCGGTGTCCCCTGGAGCCCCAGCGAGTACCAGGCGCAGCCAAGATCGTCCCCCGTGGCAAGCAAACCTGGAGAAGCAAAAAGAGCGGGTTAGTAAGGGGGGTCACCCCCTCGCCCGGGGGGTTCACCCCTTGTCAGGGGGGGGGGGGGGGGGGGCAGATCCTACCCCGAGCGAATGGAAGACCCCGAATACAGTGGATGTCGGGGTACCTCGTCCCCCCCTCCACGCTCGACTGATCAAGCGAAAAGAAGGAACGAGATACCTCCCCCAAAGGGGAAGACGCCATACGAGGGAGCGGATATGGAGGGAGGAACGAAGACAACGTGTCCGTGTCCAGGGAAGCAACCGGAGAATCCTCCAACTCCCTCCTGGCCGGCTTATGCGGCTTCTTCCTCCCCCCATAGCGCTCCCACTGCTCCTCCGACCAAGAAACATATACTTCACGTCTCGGTGCGAGAGCAGTCTCGCCCTCTACACCGAGTACAATACTCATGTCGACCTCAACAGAGGACCGAAAGGCCCCCACTTATGGCCCTCCACACCAGGGCACAATCTGCAGCTGATGGGGGGGCGAGGGGGTCTCTCCAGCTCTCGGGATTCCATAACGAAGTAAAAATCATTGTATGAAATACAAAATACACACGTACTTACGTATATCCTTTTGCACAAACACACAGTAAGAGAAAAAGCCAAAAAAAGAATCTTCACTCAGTGAAACACACAAAGCATACTACGATAAGCGGGAAGAGAGGCGAAGCAACACGTCCATCCACTAGCGCGGCTGAAAGCAAAGTGACTCCTCTCCTCACAGTTGAGCCGACCGCCAACTGCAGGACAAGCAGTTAACTACCAAACCCCCTTGTTCGAAGCTTACGACCAGTTCAGCTGCCGCTAAGTACCTTCCTATTGTTAAAGGACAGAGGGTTTGTATACGTACCGGAACAAAGTTTCTATTGCAAATTGGTTAGTCCTAAAATAGCAAAAATCACAATGTCATAAATTGTATTTTTCCTAACTATACAAACCTGAGGTCCTTTAACATAAGGAATGTAACATACGGCGCAGCTGGAATTACGGCGGATGTAAACACTCCACTTTGCCTTTCGCCCCAGGTTCAGATTGAGGGGTGGCACGAGGTGGGCATATCTGTAAAGGACCTCAGGTTTGTATAGTTAGGAAAAATACAATTTACGACAAATTGTGATTTGTTCCGACATGTAATACAAACCCTCGGTCCTTTAACATAAGGAAGACTCACTGATTGGTGGGAGGAATCCGAGTGAGCCTCTAGAACTGACTGGAGTTCTGCGCACCTAGGCTACTCCTGGTCGTAAGAGCGAGGAGTGCCCTGCTGCCTCTGACAACTTGATCGGAATATAGGAGCTGCATGATCAAGAGTCAGACTTCTGGGCCTTTTCAAAATGAGTGAGGGATCGTGACTCATCCATAAAAGGGCTGTGAAGAATACTTGGCGTCAGACACATTAATGCAAAGTTCTGGGAAGGATTTTCATTATTGTCAGTCTCCTTCCTCCCCTAGTTAGAGAAAAGAGCGGGATTGCTTCTATGATTCTGATAAACATAAAAAGGATGCTTATGTGTCAGCTTACCGCATCAATCGTCCAACCAGCCAGTATGAGTTTGAGTCCTATCCTCTACCCGAAGGACGAAGAGTGGGGGGACGAGGCGTGGAAGGGGGAGAGCCAGTCACTCTCACATCCTTCTTACCTCTACAACGGCACACCATGGACGAGATGCAACTTGTCCTCTTGAAGGAGCTGGATAAGCAAACACATCTTGCAAGCATCCACCACTGGTCCAGAGAAATGAGGTTCCAAGGACCTGTGGGCAGTCCTGAAGGGAAAGAAAGATATGGTCACAATGACCCATCCATCTTCCTGTCCGACATACTCTTCGTAGTGATGTCCAGTACCCATCTACTGGTATATCCATTTGCAGCGAAGTCTCTCACGGTCTCGTCGTCTCCGCAATAGATAAAGACACCGACACTCCATGGTGGGTGTCGATAGTTATGGGTACCGGAACACCCCAGTAGGACGAAGTAATGACTGATCTGGATCAACAGATACAAAGTCCACAGCGTAGCTCGTGACGGTCTTGGACGCTTCGACAGCAGCTGACTGACTGCATTCGGTTGTGTGATGCAAGCAGTCATGCATCCGAGGCGTAGTCACGTGACCCTTACCTTTTGAGGGGTTGTGCCGAGAGACCATACAAATCGTCTATCTGTTGCCACCAATGCTGGAAGGCGAGATAATGATTCTTTCAAGGAATGTGCCCCACAGACAAAAGTCAATTACCTTCTAGAGACCAAGGTCCCTGATGGCAAGACAGAAGTTCTCATAGTAGTACATAGTTGAATCTCAACTAAGGAGAAACAATACTTTGTGCCGTTGAAGATGAAGCTGATAGGTGAATGCAGACCTACGTCTTCACAGCTGAATCAAGAGAAGTTAACTCTCAAGATTCTGAACGCAGGAAAGTCCAACTGATGACACAAACCCATGAAGATGGCTTAATCCTTGTTGTTTTACACAGGACTGAAAACACTAAACCGCTACTTCATTGCTGTTCGGTGAAAAGTCAGAGTTGCAATGAAAGCGGAGCGCTTTTCAGTAATGAAAACACAGGGATTGTACTGCCTGAAGAACTGCTTCTCATGGGCTGAATCAGGGAGGACATCTATATACTTGGAAGTAGAGCTGGCAGGGCGGGGAACAGGTGATGTCTTCCGTTATACATCTGCAATTCGGGGTGGACAATGAACAATTGCACACCTACGAATACGAGATATATTTAGAAGATAAACTCAGATGTCTGAAGAAATCATTCCGCGTCATCGCAGCGGCAGGTGCGATGCAGTGGGAGACTAGGCTACAGACTTCTGTTATCGTGCGGTAAACAGAAAGATGATACAGAGTCTAGTGAGATATCTTAGTCTGAAAATTCTCGCAACATCAAAGGTGATGCAGTAGAGATGGTCATCCATGTATGCGAGAATTCCAGCCAACCAGAGACCTAAGTCTGAGATTGCCGGGCAGAGATTCGGTTCAGTAGTCAATCATCGCAGAGGAGAGAGACAATATCTGACCGTACTATCTCGGAGAGCCAGCTGGTATTGGGCTGCGGCAGACAGGACTGGCAGGCAGCCCATACACCGCTAGCTCTCGCTCACTCGTCATCCCGAGTTGCCAGCTAATCCATTCCAAGAAGGAATGCGTTCGGCTA
The DNA here is from genome assembly GCF_015104395.2 of Macrobrachium nipponense. NCBI lineage: Eukaryota > Metazoa > Arthropoda > Malacostraca > Decapoda > Palaemonidae > Macrobrachium > Macrobrachium nipponense. The sequence continues at coordinate 5,236,252 of NC_061099.1, forward strand.
GAACCATTGAGCGCAAAAAAATACGCTCGAGCATTTGCATTTAATGGAAACTAATTTCAGTGAATGCAAAATCGAAACTGGTAACTCCTGGGAAGTTTGCAGGGCAGTACCGAGTTGCAGTTCAATTAAGAAGATACTATTCGTCTCGGTCACAACCCGTAGAGTTAATGACGGTATGTGCCTACACCTCGGACAATTCAACTGATAACAGAAGCATGTCATGAGGGCGATATATGTAGTATATTTGTAAGTTCCTGTACATAGACCTCCATCCTAAATTCTCTTCCATTCGAGGAACAAGAATAAGGACTGGAAGCCGACTCTCTAATGAAGAGAGCGAAGGTGAAGTTTTCCCAAGGGAAGACTTCTACGGTGATAACAGGATACCGAAGACGATAGTTCAAGCCGAACTGGATGCTCCCACCGTTCTTCTCTATCCCGGGGTTGGCCGCCTACTGAGGCAACAGACCTGAAGGTCCATCCAGGCTGAGCCCCTCCCGAAATATTCTTCCTTCAGCAGCAGTACTTCCCTTGAACGCTAGAAATTCCAAGAATTCAAGCATTCAGCGTGATTCCCGATTATCGTAATAATGATTATCTGGGATTCTCGTATCGCCCAAGTGTTTGCAGATTGTAGAAGACCAGAACACTCTGAGAGTGCTAAAAAGTCCGAAGAATTCTAAGCGCTCGGCTATTGGGTTGTGGTTCTTGGTTGTTGTTGTTTGTATTTCTGTGACCTCGACCGGCGGACAGCACAGGATAGCCCTGGAATATCTGGAGTCGGTAAGTACACATGGTTTGTGTTTGTTTTTTTGTTTTTGTATAGGTGTAGGTCAATTGTCCTGCATGCATTTTGTTGTGTAAAGAAGAAAGTGTGACTGAGGGTGGGTTTGGCGGCAGCTGGAGTGATTAGGTTAATGTGGGGAGGGTTTTGCCACTTGTTTTTTTTAAGCTTGTGATCCCGCCACAAGGCGAGGTTGAACCAGGTCCAGGAGAGGCTGGACACAAAAATAATCCAAAAGGATCCCACCGGGAAAAAAGATCAAGAACCAGTAAGCCGGAGCTCACAAACACTCGTCTTCATCGGAAGACGGCCGAAGGCAAAGTGGAGTATTTACATCCAGGCAGGCTAGCCTGCCCCACGGTAGTTACTGCCTATCCACCTTGTTCAAGATTCAACGGCCATAATTCCAATTACGCCGAAAGTACATTCCTTATGTTAAAGGACCGAGGTTTGTATTACGTGTTGGAACAAATATGTATACAAACACACTCACAGACACGAATACATCCTTACCGTCTATCTACCTCCAGGTATAACTTCTCAGCCTCATCAAAATCTTTAAAGTAAGCTGCTACCTCTGCTTTTCGCAGGGTTTCATTCTGAATATTTGATATCCTCTTGACAAGCTGGATACCTGGATAATCCTTACACCTCACAAAAGCTGCTTCTGCATTTTTGAGGTCCTGTTTTTCCAAGGCAGCTTCAGCTAGTAGGCGCCTGAAGAAAACAAAAGTGCTAACTGGAGAAAATATTAAATATCTACATTACATACTGTAAAACACTTCTTTCAAATATCGAACTAAGAATTACTGTTCCAGCTTAACGGAAAGGTGGAGTGTTGGCCCTACATTAAGAAGTTTAAGATTAAACACATGAACTGATATTGGAGAAAGTTTGAAATGCTATTCTGAGATCATCTTTCACAGATACGTATAGAAAGCAGAATTAATGCTTTAAATCAAATTCAAAAATAAATTAGATCGTGTTATAAATATTATGGTTGGTTTTGCATGCGGGCTGATTCAATTCAACAGATTCTTCTACTGCCATGATGACTTCTATGAATTGTGATTCAAGGATATAAATTACGCAACAAATTCTCCTTCGGTATTCAGTGACCTTATGAATAAGGCATCAGACTTAGAATCAGAAGGTAGTAAGTATGAATTCTGTTGCAGTCAGTGGGATGAGAGCCATTTTTAATAGTTTTATATTCATCTTTCCCAACTCTTACCAGAATATCAGTCACTAAGGAAGATGGACAACAAAAGGTAAAAAGACTACAGTAAAGCATTTTTTAAAAATAAAAATAGGTATTGATGATAATGTTGTATATAATAAAAAAAAATGACAAACACACAGATGATAATGACAATAATGACAGCATAAAGTATTATTCAACACATACTGAAGAATAATAGAAATAATAGAAATGAAGTTAATAACAATGGTACAGATCTAATTTTGGACAGGATCTGAAAAATCAATAAGAACATTTAGCATTGCCTGCTAATTATGTGTTATTCCTGTATTCATATACATATATATGTACATGTAAATACAAATCTACGTAACTACGGTAACTATTATAACCATTGCTAATATATATACACATTTCTATTCAAGGTTCGCACCTCACTGAAGTTTTACTGGAAAAATTCTAAGCTAAAATTGTGTGTGCCTTCAATACATATACATCTTAAATGCTAACAAAAACTAATGATTTTATTTCAAAATCATAATTGAAGCAGCATTTACCATAATCTTGGATGTGGGTTTTCATCAATAAAAGCTGCAGCATCCTTCACAGACACTTTCTCCAGTAAGTCACGTGTATCTCTAAGACTTTTCACTTCTAAGGTAAGCAAATGATCAGTAGTTGGAGCCTCTGGTTCACGCATAACCTCATCAAGCAAAACAGCCTTTATTTCCAAGTCCTGAAAGCAAAATAAACCACTTCAAGAAAATCCTCTCTGCCGTCCATCTTACATCAGGGTGGTGATGTGTACTTGTAACATACGTAACATACAAAATCATGTTATGGACAAGTCAGTTAAAGATAAAGATTAATATTAATAATAAACTGTCTAACTTGGCCACTAGATTTCTTTGAAATAAATACATGGGGCTTTATTCAATATATATTACAACTTAAGATCTACTAACCGGATAAATTGGAAATAGTGGACTCGGACAAAATTTCACTCAGTGCTTTGTTTTAAATACTATGTAGATGTTAATTGTTGATTGTAGACTGGACAATCATAAAAATATCTTAAATTGCTGGTGCTGTTCTGTAGTTCTCTGTACATATACATAAATGTGTGCCCAAATTGAAAAAAATGTGGCATTATTTTTTTTTGTATATGATTATACAAAAAGATTACTTACCTGGAAACTACAAAGATATCCTGAGCTTGCAATAGGTTCTTCTGGATCCATATTACGAAATACATACATGCGAGTCTTTTCCATCATGGCAAAGAGTTCAGTGTTGTCCTGAGCCCAACACATATCCCAAACATCTTTACGTTCAAATTTCAGGATGGAGCCCATCACCTAAAATATATGTTCCAAACTAATGTTAGCATTACACAAGTTCTTGGTCTTCTTACCACTGATTTATGGGAACGTATGAAAAGATTCAAACCCGAGGCTTCAGAACACAGCTGTAAGGAATTTGCAAAACAATTTGAGGAATGACCGAGTGTAAACCGAGTCAAGTGCAAAAATGTCAAGCATAATCTTTCCAGATATTCCTCAGCCTACTCAGAAAGATATAAGAAATTTCCTTATGCTGAAAGCAAAATACAGTACAGTTATATATACAGTGGTCCCCCCGTATTCACAGGGGATGCGTACCAGACCCCCCGGTGAATAGTTAGAATCCGCGAATGTTTGGAACCCCTATAAAAATGCTAAAAACAGCCTATTTTGTTAGTTAAAACTCAAGAAAAACCACTAAAAATTTTCATACTTGGTTTTTTTAATAGTTTTATCACAATAAGTGCATTTTACGATGAAACTGATAAAAGAAACCAGGAATTTGTGGATATTTCTCATAAAAAAATACTGCGAATGTGCTAATTTTCCCGTGAATAATGCGGGGAAATGTTCCCGAGAAAAATCTGCGAATGTACTATAGCATCAATAATTATAAAATGAACTAGCTAAGTCTCTCCAATGTTATACATTTGGGTGATAAAAACTAAATCTACAAATATATACTAACCTCTTGTCCATTATCGGAATTCCGAGTATCAAGATCGAGGAAAGTCAACAGACCAGTGATGTCAATTATTGCCAGACGTCTGAAATACATGAACACCATAAGCAGCAAATTTTCCTACAATCTACTATTTATATGTATGCTTTAACTTTTTAATACCTAAAAATAACAAAATAAAAAAAAAATGTAATTTCACCTTCCTCAGAAAAATGTACAAAGTGAAAGACAGTTGATACTTTGGTACTTCCCACAAGACTCCCATTAAAGTCACACCCTATGAAATTGTATCTTCCACTTACGATGAATTGCAGTTGAGAGCTAGTCTATGCGGACGACATGGTAATGTGTAACGGGCAGTCAAAGCTACATGAGGCAGAGTGTACCTTTGAAGTCCTCCCGATTCCCTACCAATTACTAAAGTTCTTTCACTTGCAGTCATGCAACACACTGGATCACCAGTTGCCTGTAAGTTTCAATATCAATAAAACAAAACCATTACAGTATTTATATAAACCTTAGAAATATCTTGGTTACATAAAAAGGATAATGACAATCAACATTAACTATTTAGACATACATTAGAGTACAAATCAACTGCTAACAATACATCCTCTGATAAAAAAAATGATCACTAAGGCCAAACTAACTTGTTAGTTATGAAAATTACAAAATCCTTCATTAAAATTCAGTTACTCAATAGTCATGATTATGAAATATGTTGCTCAAATAAACACACCTCATACATTTTATCCCCTTCTCTGAATGCATCTGATACCCCAGTTGGTGTGTCATCTATATGATATAAGCGTTCCTGACGGTCAGGTTTCAGTGTGTCTGAAAGTAAATAGTACAATTTTCATCACATCAAAATTATTTTTTTTAATAAAAACCAATTACCGGTAAAATTACAGTTTCGACCATTATGGGAAAACTGGACTAAAAATATATTTGTTGCATCAGAAATAGTGTAGTTCCAATGGACTTAACGTTTCTTTTAACCGCAAACCATCCGATTTAGAGATTTACTATGTAATTGGAGTTAAAACGAGTTTTTCCAGAAAAATCAGTGTTTGCAACCGTGTTTTTATTGTTTTTGTTTCATATGTTGTAATGAACAGTTGTAAAAGCACAGATTTCTGTTCAGAAAGACCCTACATAATCCCAACAATTAGTGGGGACACCAGGTAGGAACCGAGGTTTTGGGTGGGGTACAATGATATTTCCAATAAAAAAATTGTTTTTTATTTTAGAAAACAAATCCTTAAAGCAGTTAAGTATACCACAGACCTTAATCTTTCGTCACAAACCCTAAACCTATCCCTAAACTAAACCAGGTAACCTAACAAACCCCCCTAACCTAACCTAGAAGGCCCCCAGTCACAGACCCTAGACCTACCAAACCTAACCCTAAACTAAACAAGGCAACCTAACAAACTCCCCTAACCTAACCTAGAAGACACTGGTCACAGACCCTAGACCATCCCACCCCAATCACCAGAACACCAACTAACCATCCCACTAACCTAACCTAAAAAGCCGTGTCCTACCTAGCTCCTTCCTTACCTGCCGGGGGAGGGGGGGGGGGGGGCTTCGCCCCTACTACGACCCCCCCTTTACCCCAGGCTAAATAATTTAAATATATATTTTGCTTAGTCACTTCTTATCTTAAATGGAACCTGACGATGAAGACGTGGAAGGTTGTGGTTGAGCCTCTTGTGAATGATCTGTGCCTATGGGAAACACGTGCCTCAGATTGTGAGGATACAATTGGCTGGCTGTATTCACAACCTCAGGAGTACCATTATAACTTCCATGAAACCGAGCGATCACCTCAAAATAGAATAGCGACATGCACACACCTGCAACGGAAGATCCATGACAGTTAAGTAATGAGACTGCCTGAACGCATAGAGACCGGTAGGTTTTCAAAAATCGCAAGTAATTGGATATAATGAAAAATGTAACCAATCAGAGTTCAGTATTTTCATTGTACCTATAGTTTTAAAGTGAAAACAAACGACAATCAGGCATTTCTCCCACAATGAAATAGGAAAATACAAAATACTATCGATTACGATGGTATATTGCACGAAAAACAGATCCTTGGGATAAGAATAGAGACAAAATGAATCTTCCAATATTTCCGCAAGCCTTTCCTTACGATAGTTTCTACAAAAAATTTTTTTGTACATGCAACTTCCCCGGCAGATATATACTTAGCTATAGCCTCCGACGTCCCGACAGAATTCAAAACTCGCGGCACACGCGACAGGTAGGTCAGGTGACCACCCCCCCCCCCCCCCCCCGCTACTCCCGTCCGCTGGGTGGCGGGAATAGGAACCATTCCCGTTTTCTAACCAGAATTTTTCTGTCGCCGGTAACAACAACACCGTTGTTGGTACCTCCTGCTTTGGAATTCTTTTCTCGTTGGCCGAGGATTATCTGTTTGACCTTTGGTGATGTATATTGATCTTTGGCTTTGGCATACGCTTATCGTGGACCTTTTTTTGGATTCTCTTTAAAATGTCTGACGTGGTACCTGTATTTAGTGTGTGTACGAAAGAGGAATGTAAGGTGAGGCTACCGAAAGCTTCGGTGGATCCTCACACGGTCTGTAAAAAATGTAGGGGGAATGATTGTTCTGCAACTAATACCTGTCTGGAATGTGAGAGTTTGACGGAAGTGGAATGGAAGGCCTTGGCTTCTTATGTAAGGAAACTTGAGAAAGATAGAGTTAGGAGGGCTTCCATCAGAAGCTCAAGTAGATCCTGCTCTATTGAGCAGGAAGTAGCTCCTAACTCTTCTGTTAATTCACCTGCTCATAGTTTGGTTTCAGCCCCTTCCCCCAGCAGCGAACCTGTGGATGCGTCTACGGAAATGGCTGCAATGAGAGCCTCAATTATCAACTTAAAATCGCAACTGCAAGCGATGAAGGAGACAGGTAAGCACAGTGACGTGTGCAGTGATTTGTGCAGTGTCCCCAGTGAAGTGGAGGGGGCGTCTGACCGACTCCGCATTGCTCCTAGGCCTAGACCTCTTTCAGACTCCCATGACCAAGGGAGGAGGAATGTTGAAAGCCGCAAGGGGGATGTAGAGTATTCCCAACGGTCAGGCGTCCCTTCGGCAGATCCTGTAGCCGCTTCCCAGGCTGCCAAGGACAGCTATTGCAAAAGCGTCCTCAGGAAGTGCTTTTCTGACTCGGACTCTTCGTCCCCAAGAAGAGGATGGAGTTCTACCTCTAAGTCGCGCCCTCTTAAGAGAACCTGGAAAACGCCAGCAAGCGAATCTTTGCCTTCCAGTCCTGAACCTTTTCCGGAGTATTCTCCTGCTCGTAAGAAGAGAGCTACGAGATCTCCTGACTCTTCTCCGGAAGGTTTTGCTCACAAGACAAAGGAAGTTTTGGTAGGACTCCAGCAGCAGTTGTCCGCCTTAGTAGGAGTTCTTTCAGAAGGCTCTTCTAGGCGGAAGAAAGACGTTTCTCTTCCATCAAGAGTTTCTGTTAGGAGAGCCTCAGAGAGTAGGCGCCCTGGCGCCAGCAGACGCTCCTCGCCTGAAAGGTTTTCGTTCCCCAGCGAAACCTTTCTTCAGTTAGTTATGACAGGACTCGTATGTCCTCTCCTTCTAAGCTCGCTGATCGGAAACTCCCTGCGAGCAAGAGTTCTTCCAGGAGTTTTTCTAGAGGCAATTGCGCCTCTCATGACAAGTACCAGGAGCCTGAGAGCCTCCTTCCACCTGATTTTTCGCGGATTTCTCGTGAGAGAATTCGTTCGGCTAAGAGCTCCGGGAGAGAAGAGAGCCCCTCTCTTTTCAGAGCTCCGCAAGAAGGAAGGAGCGTTCGTTCATCTAGACGATTCTCGAAGGAACAACCCTCTCCCTCCGGCAAGTGCCCAGAAATCAGGGAGTCCCGTAGGATCTTATAGATATCCTTCTAAGGGACGCAAGAGTCCTCGCCGAGTAGGCACCATGATTTTGACAAGTGCTCTTCGCCTCCCAGGAGGTCTAGGAGAGAATCAAGCGCCTCTCCGACTGGACGCAAAGATAAAGGAGCTTTTCTCCTGCTAGACGCAGTTACCAGGAACGCAAGCGCCTCTTCTACTGGACGACGGGAACAAAGGGTTCTCCTTTTCTCCTCGCGGCATGGCGCATTTCGCCTTCCAAGCGTCCCTCAAAAGGACGCAAGCGCCTCTCCTTCTTGGACCAGGCGCCCTCACCAGGACGCAAGCGCCTCTCCTTCTTGGCCCAGGCGCACTTCACCAGGACGCAAGCGCCTCTCCTTCTTGGTGCCAGGAACAGGATGTTCTCCTTTCTCCTCGCAGGCGCTCTTCGCCTCACAGGCGTCTTATTCAGGACGCAAGCGCCTCTCCTAGCAGGCGCAAGGAGCAGATCAGAAGCCCGAGTATAGGGAAACTCCAGGACTCTTGCAGGAAGGAGGATAGGATCAAGTTCTCGGATAATATCCAACAAGTGGACATTGATTCTCCTGCAGATAGGATTCGTGAGAGAAAAAGGCTTCTTTCTCCGGATCGCACTCCGGAAAAGGGAAAGCCCTCTTCGCCTGCAGCTCTTTTGGAAGAAGTTTCGGAAGAAGAAATCCCCAAAGATGCAGGAGTTTCGGACTATAAGAGACTTGCTTCTCTTTTGTTGCAAGTGTTTGGAGACTCGCTACGCCCGTCAGATCCCCCTTCTCCGGGATCTTTATTACAGCACGAAACTGTCGAAGTCCTCCTCCTTCGTCAGGATGACCCCTACTCTTTCTATGAGAAAGTCTCTGAAGAGCCTCGAGAGCTGGCTCAGATCTAAGAAGGAAGCGGGGAAGACGGTATTCGCTTGTCCTCCTTCCAAGCTAACGGGAAAACCAGGTATGTGGTATGACACCAAGGAGCCGATGGGCCTGGGACTCCCTTCGTCCTCAGATGCGGACTTTTCCGCTCTGGTAGATTCATCAAGACGACGCTCTCTGCATTCTGCAAAAGCCTCTTGGGGGATGTGTGAGGTTGATCATCTCATCAAGGGCCGGGCCCTGTTCAAGACTCTCGAAGTCTTTAATTTCATGGACTGGGCTTGGGAGGCTTTAGCCAAGAAGTCTCAAGACCCAGACTTCGTTAGCATGGAGGAGTTGGGCAGCGTATTAACTTGCCTAGACAAGGCGGTTATGGATGGCTCCAATGAAGTGGCATCCCTTTTTGGATCCTGTATTCTGAAGAAGCAGCAGTGTTTAGCTCCTTCTTAACAAAAATCTGTTTCACCTCTGCAGAGATCCTCCCTGTTATACGCGCCCCTCTCTAGTCACCTCTTTCCTCAGGAAATAGTGAGGGATATTTCGAGGACCTTATCAGAAAAGGCCACACAGGACCTGTTGGCCCAGTCAGCTAAAAGACTAAAACCTGCTGTTCAGGTATCGAAGAAGGAGAAAGTTCCCTTCAGGCAGCCCTTTCGGGGAAGGTCTGCCCCTAGATCCTCTCTCAGAAGTAGACGATCGGTGAAGAGAGGAAGGTCTTCTCGAAGGCCGTTCGTTTCAAGACCCAATGAGACTGCGGTCCATCCAGGACAAAAGGTGGGTGCCAGGCTTCTAAACTTTTACAAGACTTGGGCACAGAAAGGTGCCGATGCCTGGTCCCTATCCATCCTAAAGAAAGGATATTTAATCCCCTTCAGGGAAAAACCTCCCTTGACTACAACTCCAAGGGAGTTGACAGCAAACTACAAGGACTCTGTCAAGAAACAAGCCCTTCTACATCTCGTGGAGCAGATGCTTTACAAGGAAGCCATAGAGGAAGTAAAAGATCTCTCTTCTCAGGGGTTTTACAATCGCCTGTTCTTGGTTCCGAAAAGTTCAGGAGGTTGGAGGCCAGTTCTGGACGTGAGCGCCCTGAACGTGTTCGTAGCAAAGAGGAAGTTCACAATGGAGACGACATCCTCGGTTTTAGCAGCCCTTCGTCCAGGGGACTGGATGGTATCCCTGGACCTGCAGGATGCGTATTTCCACGAGCCAATACACCCGTCTTCCAGGAAATACCTCAGGTTTATGGCTCAAGGAAGAGTATTTCAATTTTGGGCCCTATGCTTCAGACTCAACAGCCCCTCAAGTATTCACAGGACTGATGAAAAATGTGGCTCACTGGCTTCATCTCGAAGGGATTCGAATATCCTTGTATCTAGACGACTGGCTGATATGAGCACAGTCGCGAGTCAGATGTCTGCAGGACTTAAATCTGACACTGAAGTTAACACAGTCCTTGGGACTCTTAGTAAACCTCGAGAAATCCCAGATGATTCCCCAGCAGAACATTGTTTATCTGGGGATTCGGATGATTCTCGGGGTTTTCATGTATTTCCATCTACAGGAAAGACAGAACCGCTGCTTGGAAAAAGTAGCAACCTTCCTAGAGAAAGAACAATGTTCCGCGAGGGAATGGATGAGTCTTCTGGGGGACCCTTTCCTCGTTGGAACAGTTCATTTCTCTAGGAAGGCTTCACCTAAGGCCTTTACAGTTCTACCTAAGAGAACATTGTTATCAGAGATCTCAAAATCTGTCCGATTCCTTCCAGATTACGAAGGAAATAAAGGAGGACCTTCTTTGGTGGATGAATCCGTGCAGGCTCAACGAAGGAGTATCCCTTCACGTCCGAACCTCGGCTTAGTGTTATATTCCGACGCCTCAGATGCGGGGTGGGGAGCCACTCTAGGGACGAGAGAAGTGTCAGGCACCTGGAGGGAAGAACAGGTGTCCTGGCACATCAATTTGAAGGAATTGACAGCGATTCACCTGTCTCTCATACACTTCGAGGCTCAGATCTCAGGTTCAGTCCTACAGATCAATTCGGACAACACAACAGCCTTAACTTACATCAGGAAGCAAGGAGGGACGCACTTGTTCTCCCTTTACGAAAAGGCAAGAGAACTACTGCTTTGGGCAGAAGAGAGAAGAATCACTCTCCTGACGAGATTCATTCAAGGGAGAAAAAAAATGTAAAAAAGTAAGAGCCGACCTTCTGAGCAGGAGAGACCAAGTACTGTCTACAGAATGGACGTTGCATCAGGAGGTATGCAACAGACTATGGAACCTCTGGGGAGACCAAAATATAGATCTTTTTTTGCCACCCATTGAACAACAGGCTGGAAAAATTACTGCTCCCCGATCTCCGATCCAAGGGCGATTTCTGTGGACGACCTTCTCCTCGATTGGTCCGGAATAGACGGGTATGCTTTTCCACCGTTCAAGATCGTATCGGAAGTAGTAAGGAAGTTTGCAGCAGCAGAGGGAACCAAACTGACCCTCTTAGCCCCGTTCTGGCCAGCGCAAAACTGGTTCACAGAGGTACTGGGATGGATAGTAGACTTTACGAGATCTCTCCCAAACAGGAGCGAATCTTCTCAGACAACCCCACTTCGACAGGTATCACAAAAACCTGCCCGCTCTCGCTCTAATTTGCCTTCAGGACTATCGAAGGACTTGTCAGAACGAGAGGTTTTCTCGAGAAGTTGCGAAAAGCTATCGCAAGAGCAAGGAGGCCATCTACTATTCGAGTCTACCAGTCGAAGTGGGATGTGTTTCGCAGATGGTGTAGAGCTCAGAGGATATCTCTTCCAGTACCTCTGTGACAGATATAGCTGATTTCCTCCTTTACTTGAAGGAAAATGTTAGTCTAGCAGTCTCTACAATTAAGGGCTATAAAAGTATGCTTTCGTCAGTCTTCAGGCATAGAGGCCTTAACATTGCAGAAGACAAAGATTTACATGATCTGATTAGATCTTTCGAGACGTCGAAGACTAGAAGTATTAGAGCACCTAGTTGGAACCTGGATGTGGTCCTAAAGTACTTGATGATCCCCAAATTCGAACCTCCCCGCCGTAAGGCTACGTTCAGAGATCTAACAAAGGAAGTCGTTATTCCTGGTCGCGCTAGCCTCAAGCAAAAAGAGTAAGCGAAACTACAAGCCTTAGAGCATAATGGTGGCTTCAGGAACGACTCGGCGTTTTGTTCCTTCAAACCGATGTTTCTGGCGAAGAGTGAAAACCCTTCGAAGCCTTGGCCTAGAACCTTCGAGGTAAAAGGACTTTCATCTCTAGTGGGTACAGAACAAGAAAGGGCTCTTTGCCCGGTTAGAAGCCTTAAGTTCTACTTAGAGAGGAAGAATGAACTAAAGGGGAGTAAGGATAGTTTATGGTGCTCAGTTAGAGATCCCAGAAGACAGATCTCAAAAAATGCTCAGGTGTTCTTCATCAAAGATGTAATCAAGGAAGCCCATTTAGCGTGTAAAGAAGAACAACTGGACCTCCTTAGAGTTAAAGCTCACGAGGTAAGAGCAGTCGCTACCTCTTTAGCATTCCACAAGAACTTGTCGATACAGACTCTAGTGGAGTCAACTTTTGGAGATGCAATTCAGTCTTTGCATCCATTACTTGAGAGACATTCAAGTGACGTACGATAAATGCTTTACTCTAGGAGCTTACGTATCTGCGGATTCGTTGCTGGGACAGGGAGCTGAACCCAATCCTTTTTAGTTTTATTAGGTTAAGGTTTTTTAATGGTTTTTGGTACGTTTATTTGGTCGATTGAAAGAGGGTGCAGGAATTGACCCCTTTCAAATCGTAGTTTCTAACATGTTAGTGTGGTCAGGTGGTCGGGATGGTCGTATGCTCCTTGTAGTGTCTTAGTTACCTAAAGCTCTATCATGTAAGAGGGTTAGCCCCCGTTGGTATGATACAGGTCAAGGTTCTGCCATGTAAGTGGGTCAGCCCCCATTGGTACGATCCAAGAAAAGGCTCTGCCATGTAAGTGGGTAAGCCCCCATTGGCATGATCCGAAAGAGTTATCAGTCACAGGTCTCATCCTCTCTGAAACTCTCATGGCAAGCAGACTCATAGACAGTATCAATGAAGTCTTCTTCCATATCAGGTAGGAACCAAGGTTGTTTTTAATATACCTACAACGTAGGTTGTTTCACCGTTTTTATATTCATTAATATTTAGTATGTAACTGTCTCTTGCCCTCCACCAAGGGTGTCAATCAGCTAAGTATATATCTGCCGGGGAAGTTGCACGTACAAAAATGATATTGTTAGTATACAATAAAGTTTTGTACATACTTACCCGGCAGATATATACGATTAATGGCCCGCCCAGCCTCCCCTCAGGAGACAGGTGGAAGAGAAAAATTCTGGTTAGAAAATGGGAATGGTTCCTATTCCCGCCACCTGGCGGCGGGAGTGGGCTGGTCACCTGACCTACCTGTCGCGTGTGCCGCGAGTTTTGAATTCTGTCGGGACGTCGGAGACTATAGCTAAGTATATATCTGCCGGGTAAGTATGTACAAAACTTTATTGTATACTAACAATATCATCTTAAGAATGGGGCCAGAAATGAATGATAATTTGTTTATGCATGAACATTGCCATAGACAAAAAAAAAATTATAAGCGAAAAAAAATAGCTAATGATAACTCCAAAAAAAAAAAAAAATTTCATTGGAAGACCGACATTACTAGTAGGAAGCCAATAATAACTCTTGAAAAGATCCCTGTATTTTGATTGGAGGAGCGACATTAGTGGGAGGAGGAGATGCGCATTTAAGCAAATACAGTAGGGCCCCCGTATTCACGTTCTCCGGATTCACAGATTTTTCTCTGGACCATATCTACCCATTATTTGCAGTGAATTCGCCCATTCACGGCATTTTCTGACAATAAATAATCACTAATTAGTGTATTTTGATTCTATTTTCATGCCTATATACATTTTTATGATACAAAAATGATCTACTAATTTTAAAATATTAATATTGATCAATACTGTCTTAGTAAGTTTAATAAGATTAAATGATATCACATAATAATAATAATTCTCTCTCTCTCTCTCTCTTACAGAGATGTATGCTTTTTGTTTCATAAATGATTTACTAATTTGCAAATAAGGGATTTTGACGTAAGGAAAATCTATTTCTCGGTGATTGGCTCGTGTCGCCAGCGAAATATCCTTTTAATCTATTATTTCTTAGGGTAAATGTACTAAACACATACCAGAGAATAAATAAATAAAGAAAAAGGAAAAAGGTCAGTACAACTGACTCGCTCACCCTCCAAGAGGGTGTCGGTATGAACACTATGGCGAGTGAGACCACTACCACGAGCCGCTTGCCAATAGAAATCTCCCACTACAAAATCCCCACAAGAGGAGAGCCGACCCACAGAGTGGGCAGCAACTACTACTACTCCATCCCATGCTGCCGACTGCTGCGCCTCTGGTGGCCATCCTGAAGTTAGCAGACAATCTTGAGCGATGGGACAGGTAGGGCGGGATTTCGCTGGCGACACGAGCCAATCGCCAGAAATAGATTTTCCTTACGTCAAAATCCCTTTTCTGGGCTCAGCTCGTGTCGCTGCGTGAAATCGTACAGAGAAATAGCACAAGATTGTAAAGAAAATTCAACAAAACAAGAAGAGGTCTCAAATAAAAGATAACATAAAAGAAAAGAATACAATTGCTAATAAAGATACATATACACAATGATACAAAATTAGAAATATTGCTTAAATTAAACTTAATGCTAATAATATTTCTTAAAATTAACGTAATTTTTACATATATACAGGGCTTACATGGAATATATGTTAAAAGTAGTACTGTGTATCGATATGTACCAAGAACTCCAAAGCAATTATAACAACTTGAACAGAACAAACTTCAATAATAATAATATATGAAGGAATGTATATGACTTAATATACAAAACCCGTAACCATTGTAAAGAAGATGTATCCCCTAGCATAAAAATAAGGGGATCACATCAAAGAGATCAATATATACAATCGATTGTGAGTGTCCCCATAGCAAAAAAATAAGGGACACCCACCCCCATATTATCATAAAAGCAGCTAAGACACAAGGTAACCGTAGATGAACATGACAGGCATAGACGAACTGTTGGGTGAGACAGGTAGAAAGGAGGACTGGATCTTCTACTAAGGATTAAGCAGAGTCGGGGGAAAACTATGTTACCCGCCGCAACTGTTGAAAATTTCAGAGCTTCCAAGGACTTTAAGTAATGACGTTTTAAATACTGTCGGCGATTTCCATCCAGTATATTTTTCAACTCAATCGAAGTTCATATGTTGGAAATAGTTAATTGAGGTGGCTACTGCCCTGACATCATGTGCTTTTGGAAAAGAGTCAGGACTGGCTTGTTTAATAAAGTACAGGATCTGCTGCTGATGCCTTTAATAGATAAAGTACACATTTTTCTCTCTTAAAGAGAGGACCCGATGAGGATGAGGAGGTCCTGGACAGAAAGGCTCGTAAGGTCGATACTGGGCAAAGAGATATATCTTGTGGAAGGGGTACTACCTTCCATGGTTCCCACCTCATCAAAGGATCTTCATTCTTTGCTATAAAACTACGTTCCGGAGAAAGTAGCACTTCCCCTGTGGGAAGAAATTGAATATGATCCGGATCTCTGGATAAATGCCGACAGTTCTGAAATTCTAGCTACTGAGGCCAAGCTTAATAAAATAGAGTTTTTTTCTTAAGAGCATTATAAATGAACATGTGTCGTTATCAGTTTCTGAAGCCAGCTTAGAACATCATTTAAAGAACCATGATACTGACGTAGGCCTTACAGAAGGTCTAAGTCTAGCACAAGCCTTGGGAATAGACGAGAAGTAGGAGTCTGTCAAGTCTATGTTGAAACCAAATTGAAAAATCTTTTTCAAGGCTGACTTGTTTGTCGTAATGGTGCTAGCTGCTAAGCCTTTTTCAAATAAAGATCTGAAAAAGGATATAGCTGAATTGATTGTCATGTTCTAATCTTCTGATTCTCTCAGGAAGGTTGCTAACTTTTGACAGCAGCATCATACTGTCTCAAAGTTGAATCTCTTTTATCGGATTCCAAGAAGAGAATGTTTTGAGGGTCAATATTCGCATCCCTTTTCGCTGCAAACTTCATGAAATCCATAAAGTTAGGGTTGGGTTTTGAGAATTCCTGAGGAAGCGAACACAGTCTTCGTTTGCACTGACTAGAGCCTGCTGGGACTGGGAATCCGAAGAGGGCGAAGACCCAGTTCCAGAATTAGAGGGTACCAATTGCTCTTCGGCCAGTCTGGGGCTACTAGAGCCACTTGACCCTTGAATGTCCTGAGTTTGTTCAGTACCTTCATGAGAAGATTCACTGGAGGAAAGACATAAATCTTCTCCCAGTTGTTCCAGTCTAGGGCCAGGGCGTCCGTGGCATAGGCCAGAGGGTCCAGGTTGGGGGCCACATAACATGGGAGTTTGTGGTTCGCTTGGATGCGAAGAGATCCACTTGTAGGCCTGGAACTCTCTGAAGAATCATGGAACGAAAACTGTTGTCCAGTGACCATTCCGACTCTAGAGGTACTGATCGGGATAGAGCATCTGCTATGACGTTTCTCACTCCAGCTATATGGGTGGAGGAGAGGTGCCAACTGAACTTGTCCGCCAGGGAGAAGATGGCTACCATGACATGATTTAGATGACGTGATTTGGAGCCTCCCCTGTTTATACAATGTACTACCACTGCGCTGTCCAAGACTAGCTTTATGTGGGAGTACTTTGGCGGACGTAACCTTTTTAGAGTCAAAGAACACTGCCATTGCTTCCAGTACGTTTATATGGAACTGACGGAACTGAGGTGACCAAGTTCCCTGAACTTTCTTGAACTGGGAATATCCTCCCCAACCGCTTATGAAGCGTCTGTGTGGATGG
The DNA here is from genome assembly GCF_015104395.2 of Macrobrachium nipponense. Classification (NCBI taxonomy): domain Eukaryota; kingdom Metazoa; phylum Arthropoda; class Malacostraca; order Decapoda; family Palaemonidae; genus Macrobrachium; species Macrobrachium nipponense. Next base: position 5,252,985 of record NC_061099.1, read on the forward strand.
TAATCCCCGGAGGAGGAAATGAAGGGGGCACTGATATCGATAAGTTATTGACTTTCGCCCACGGGCGAAGTCGATTCCGTAGAATCTGAGGGACTGAGGATAATTTGTCCCTGGACCTGACATTTGCTCGTGAGCGCCAGATTCTGGTTAGGTCTTTCAGTTTGGCTTTCATCAAGATGTTTGTCACTGATGCAAAACTGGAGTGAACCCAGGATCCTTTCCTGGAGTTCTTCTTGACGCAAGTTTGTGACTCAGAAATTGCTTTACTGACTTCGCTATTTCTTTCCTCTTGGCTGATGGAATCGACAGAGTATGGGAGAATAGATTCCATTGGATGCCCAGCCACTGAAAGTTTGACTCTGGAGTGAGTCTTGACTTTGGTGGCCTGTTTTATCTTGAAGCCTAGATATTCCAGGAAAACTGAATCACTTTCAGTGTTGCTTTGTGCATTCCTCGACTGTTGGAGCCCAGATTAACCAATCGTCGAGATACGCTACTACCATAACCCCTTGCGATCTTAGTTGTTGAAACTACTACTTCCGCCAACTTCGTGAACACCCTGGGTGCTACGTTGAGCCCGAAAGGACTACCTTGAAGGAGAATGTCTGGTCTCCTATCTTGAAGCCCAGATACGGACAGAAGTGTCTTGCAATAGGGATATGATAGTAAGCGTCTGTAAGATCGATAGAGGTGGTGACGGCCCCACGGGGAAGTAAGGTCCGTACCTGCGAGATCGTGAGCATCTTGAACTTGTCGCAGCGAATGGCTAAGTTTAAGCGGGACAAGTCTAAGATTACCCTTCTTTTTTGTGAGCCTTTCTTTGGAACGCTGAACAAGCGTCCTTGAAATTTTAATCTGTTGACTCTCGCTATAGCTCCTTTCTGAAAGGAGGTTCCTCCGTCATACCTCCGTCAATTCTTTGGATGGAAGTTGGCGGAAAGGTCTGGATGGGGGCGGGGTGGTTCGCTACCAACTCCAACCCAAGGCCTTTGACACAATGCTCTGCGCCTACTTGCTGAAATTCCACCGGTGGCGGAAGTGAAACAGCCTCCCTCCTACCTGAAAGTCCTCATTGATGTTGGTAACCTCCTCGGCCTCCCCTGAAATGCTTTCCTCTATTAAAGGACCCTCCCGATCCCCCCCCACTAAAGGATCGCTTACCCCTGCCTCCCTTACCCGAGCGGTCATACTTCTGGGAAGCCTGACCCTCGAAGACTTGATTGAAGGCTGGAGAGAGAACGTAAGAGGTGGAGGGTTGAGGCTGGGGGGGAAATGACATAAATTGGCTGCGACTGAGCCTTGGAGGTAGAAGGTTGGGCTGGGCTTGCACCAACGGGACAGCTGGAACCGGCTGAGTAAAGCGTGGCCGTTTCTTCTGGTAAGGCTGGAAACGTCTGGGTTCCTTGAGCCTTACCTTGACCACTTGATCTTGGCGCCTCTTGGCCGTAAGACCCCAACGATCTTTAAGGCTTTGGTTTAGTCTTGTAGCCTCTGCCTGGACCTCCTTCACCATCGCCTCTGGAAAGAGGTCTGCTCCCCAGATGTTCGATGCAAGCAACTTATTCGGTTCATGCCGAATCGTTGCTTCTTGGAGGACATGTTTCCTACAGTTTGTTCTAGCCGTGGCGAACTCAAACATATCAGACTGCATCGTTTGAGTCAGAGACTTGGTGAGAAGCTTAAAAAGTGGCTCAGAACCATAGGAAATGGTAGCCACCTCGGTCATGGCCATGGTATTGATAGACCTGGCTAACCTAGACTTGGCATCAAATCCTGCCTGAATGAGGCTATTGGGAAGCCTAGGCAGCTTCTCACCAAACTGCTCCATAAGAAAACAGGCTGTTTTGAGTTTGGCCCGCCGAAAAAGTGTTGGGCAGATCTTCCCACAACTCAACCGGCTGAGGGAAGTAAAGGAGACGTAGGGTCCGCTTCTTTCAGCTGAGGCATCGAATCCCCCTTCTGGGCTGCTGGAATGGTAGCCGTAGCAAACTTTGTCAAGAAAGGGAGCGGGGTACTCCCTTCCATTGTAAAGATTGTAAAAGGACTCTTAAATGGCTGTATCTTCGTGTTGGAACAGTCCATGTCCTCTAGACACCTGAGCCATTCTCTTTGAGCCTGGTCTCGTGAATAGAGGACTGTCTCTTTCGCCGGTACCTTATCGTCTCGAGTCATGCCGAGGCGGTGAGCCTGGCGTAGCCGATGAACGGAGGCTGAAGGTCTTCCGGGTAGAACTCGAAGTCTTCAATCCTCCGAGTTCCACATTCCGGATAGAGATAAGCCCGTCTTGGAAGGGGGCGTATGACGCTACTCTCCAAGGATTGTTCATATAGAACGGAGGTAGAGAGTCATACGGAGGCAATTGCGCTCCCCCTGTGCTAAAAGGTGGGGGAGAAGCTAGTGGAACTTGGCTCAGTCCGGCTATAATGTTGTCCTGAGAGTTATCCTATCAGAACCCCAAACCGGGAGATCATCTGTTCCATACTGGTTTTCAGAGACCCAACCAGATCGCCCACATTGTTGCAATAGGCCAGCGTTGGAATCCAAAGCCGGAGCTGCTGCGGAGGTGGACGGGTGGCTCTGAACCGGAACCAAGGTAGTGGAAACTGTTGACTCCGCTGGAGTGTGTGATCTCCCCCTGGAGGATCTACTCCTAGAGGATTTGGAGCCGGACCCAGAAGCTTTAGACCACTCTGCTCCGGGATTTCTAGCCGGAGACTTACGAGATGAAGATGACGCCGACGCCGTCTTTTTAGACGACGACGACGTCTTAGTCAAGGTTTTTACTGCTTGACCTTTGACCTTAGGTCTAACGGAAGCATCAGGAGAAGTATACAATTCTGTACTGTAAAGCCTTGGAAGGATGAGAGGTTGCAGGGGTAGAAGATCCAGTGGCACCCAAGGGGCAATCCCTTGGGCGTCTAACGTCCTACCATCGACCAACAGGTCGTCTACCATACTAGCCATGGGTTCGATATTAGATCCAATGTCTCGACTTGAACTTTCGAGGAGATGTCCGGGCCTGGATCCGTCAACGAGGCAGCGAGCTGTTGTTGAATGAACGCAATAGTCGGGGCGCCTCTGCTGGGCCGACGTAGCCCGTTGACTTTGCCGCCTCCGGGGAAGATCAGTACCGCCAACCTCTTCTCAAGAATGTAGGGCATACCCTTGGCGGCGTTCTTCCCGCCTCCGCCGACCCAGGCCCGCAGGGTTGCCAGTGCGGTATCCTTCACAGCCGGAGCCTGGAAGAGGGAGGGGTATTTATTAGATTTTAAGATTAAACTTAAAACTAAAACTAAATTAAAAACTTAACTTAAAATTATAGGGGATGCGAAATCCCTTGTATTTTTATCTTAAGTTTAAGAAAGATTGAATTTAGAAAACTTAAGAACTATAACGAAGTGGGGACTGGCTAACGGAGTTGGAATACTTACCCCGTCTAAAAGCTGGCTCACCAGATCATAACAGATGGTGCATGTCTCGTGATACCAGACCTGGAGGTCCCCGTGCGGAGCCGCGCATGGAGCATGGGACCGGCAAACTTCATGCCCACATGGATCTTGAAGTGTGGCGGCGCATCCTGGATGCTCACAGTTGGTGGTCTGTAAGTGAAAAGACACATGAGTATCTTAAAGGCTATCACCACAGGCCTAAAGGACAGAAAAAGAACTCCGTTGCATGCCGGAGCTCGGAAAAATTTTGGGCATAACCCCTCCCTTAACGCCTGAATAGGCTATAACCCCGGAGAGATCCGGTGAGGCAGATAAAGGAGGGGGGATGGTTTAAGGTAGCTTAAGATAAACTTACTAGTTTAACATAACAGATTCTTAAACCTATAAAATTCGAACGTACCGGACTAAGTCCAGTGCGTGGCGGAGCGTGTCGCGACTCAGCGCGACGGAGGGGTTAGTAGAGACCAACTGTATGCCCCGGTCCTCCCTGCGAGGTGGACTAGCACCTTACCACTTGGATGCCGGAGCTCCGGTAGAAAAGGAGCCCCAGTAAGTGGGAAAGGGAAAGGGCGAGAGGGCACACAGACCCGCGTTCTAGCAACGGAGCGACGGGAGTAGCGACGGAGGGGGGAAAGGCCAGTCATCCCCCCCTTAGCCATCCGGCCGGACCGAGAAGTGGAGAGGCCGAAGTCCAGTCTGGGTCTGTCCCGTCCCTCTACTCCCTCCGCCTGGGGGGACTGGAGAGAGGCAGGCTCGGGTATGCGGAGCGGAACGTGGGCAGACCACCTCCCCCCTCGACTCTATGGAAGAGCGGGAGAGGGGGAGATGACTGGGACAGGCGTCTGGCTGCTCCGTGATCACGTAGTGACCACGGGGCGGTAACAACAAAACAATGAAACAATAAGGCCTAGAAAACACAACCGGCTGATCAGAGAGATGCATAGGGAAGCAACCGACTGAAGAGCGGTTAGCCACATGGGCCCTATGGGCCATAACCTAGGCTAGGTGAGCCAGACGCCTACACTAACATAAACATAATATAAAATAAATAAATCATTGAAAGAAAGAAAACAAAATAGTAGGAGAAAAAACCCAGGAGTGTACGACTAACCCGAAAGAAAGTCTACCACTCAAAGCTAGCCGGGGCCGATACTAAGAGCCGTGGCTAGGGCCTGGATAGAAGGAGCCTACGTAAGGTAAAAAGACATGCATGCATGACATAAACCGTGTAGACTGTACCCTAAAACAAATAGGATGATTAAAAATAGAGCGTACTAAAGTAAGGGAATGTTCTGGGTATGGGAGACCAAGAACGAACCCGCCACGAGGCAGAACCATGCTGCCATGCTTCCGACCTAGAGTTCGTATTTATACCTAAAAAACGGCAAATACTGTCTCAGGGACGGAAAAAACCAAATGGCAATAAACATTGAGTACTTAACTTAGCTGCTGCGATGGCTGCACGCTCCATGATAAGTAAATCCAAAAATAAAGGCACAAAAAACACAGAGCAAAAAAGGGCACGTGTATACAGTGCGCGCTAACTGAAAAGGATGACCACCAGAGGCGCAGCAGTCGGCAGCATGGGATGGAGTAGTAGTAGTTGCTGCCCACTCTGTGGGTCGGCTCTCCTCTTGTGGGGATTTTGTATGGGAGATTTCTATTGGCAAGCGGCTGTAGTGTCTCACTCGCCATAGTGTTCATACCGACACCCTCTTGGAGGGTGAGCGAGTCAGTTGTACTGACCTTTTTCTTTATTTATTTATTCTCTGGTATGTGTTAGTACATTTACCCTAGAAATAATAGATTAAAGGATATTTCGTGCAGCGACACGAGCTGAGCCCAGAAATTAATATTAATGTAAAGAGCAATCACTTCAATAAAGAATACTACAGTGAATTAGTAAGATTTTAGTTTATAAATTTTTAAAGTTATGTAAGAATGAAGGGAATCCCAGTCTTCACACATCTCTCTCTCTCTCTCTCTCTCTCTCTCTCTCTCTCTCTCTCTTTCTTACAGAGATGTATGTTTTTTTGGATGATAAATAAAAGATTTACTAATTTTCAAATATCAATATTAATGTAAACAGCAATAACATCAATTCATTAAAGAAAATACTAAAGTGAATTAGCAAAATTTTAGTTTATAAATAAGAAAATTATGTAAGAATGAAAGAAAATCCATTTTACCCCACATCTTGTCTTTGAACTCCACGTAGCCAAGCTGAGATGGCTGGGGTCCAACAGCTGTCAAATTTATCAGTAATGTGTCAGGAGGGGAAGTGTGTGTTGCCCACCCAGGATCATGTAAATTCTCTCTCTCTCTCTCTCTCTCTCTCTCTCTCTCTCTCTCTCTCTCTCTCTCTCTCTTACTAAGATGAGAGAATTTCTATGGTACGTGTAAGTTTATAAATATTTTTGCATAATAATAATAGTAATATAACTAATTTCTAAATTCATATGTGATAGTATTTTAAAGAAATACAATAATCTATCCATTTCACTCTTTTAAATAAGGATAACCCTCTCTCTCTCTCTCTCTCTCTCTCTCTCTCTCTCTCTCTCTCTCTCTCCACACGAGATACGTATGTCCCAGTGGTAACTCTCGCCCTCTGTTTGGGTTGGAAGTGTATGTATAAGTACAGTGGTCCCCCCGTATTCGCGGGGGATGCGTACCAGACCCCCCGTGAATAGTTAGAACCCGCGAATGTTTGGATCCCGGAATATAAAATATGCTAAAAACAGCCTATTTTTGTAGTTAAAACTCAAGAAAAAACCCACTAAAAAATTTTTTTTTTTTTTTTCCTACATGGTTTTTTTAAGTTTTATCACAAAATGACAATTGTCGAAAATTGCATTTTTCCTAACTATACAAACCTGAGGTCCTTTAACAATAGGAAGTAGCTAGCGGCAGCTGGAACGGTCGTAAGCTTCGAACAAGGGGAGGGGAAACGTGGTAGTTAACTGCTTGTCCCGATCGTCGCGGTGCGCAAATCACTTTTGCTTTTGCTTTTGGGCCCATGCAAAATACGCAGAGTGAGGGGTTGGCATGAGGAGGGACTATATGTAAAGGACCTCAGGTTTGTATAGTTAGGAAAATGCAATTTTCGACAAATTGTCATTTGTTCCGTACGTAATACAAACCCTCGGTCCTTTAACAATAGGAAGACTCACTTTCTTGGTGGGAGGAATCTGAGTCTTTTTGATGAACAGACTGGTGTTCGTCCATACCCTGGAATGCCTCCTGGTCGTAAGAGCGAGGGAGGGATCCAAGCCTCTGTCCGATTGATCGGGGTGTGCACCGCAGGATCAATGGGTCGACCTCTGGCCGAGTACTAAGAGAGAGGCAAGCGTATCTCTTTGTACCAGCATTGTAAGAACTTTTTCCTTTACATGAGCCAATGTAAAGTAATGGGTTTGTCTCATGTAGGCATCCACTTTCTCCCCCTTGTTGGAGAAAGTGGTGGATATACACTCCTATCTCTAGTTAAAGAGATAGATGGCTCTGTTGAATAGCTTACCTGCATCTGACTCCCTTCCAGCAAGGTAACGACCGTATCCCTCTGCCCACAGGTAGAGGTAGAGAAAGATGGTGAAGAGAAGCCAGTCACCTCTCTCATTCGCACATTCATTCTCCCAGTCATACCAGGAATCGATGCTGTTCTGCCTGCTCGGGTGCTGGGTAAGCTTACAAACAAGTGTTGAGCAGCCACCACAGTCCCAAGGAAAAGTATCCAAGGACTTGTGGGCAATATCCCGAAGGTAGAACGGACGTGAAGGTGGTCTGGTTGGCCCAGACACCTGCCTTCAGGACCTGCGCCACGGAGAAGTTCTTAGGAACGCTAAGGAGGGTCCGATACCTCTGACTTCGTGGGCTCTCGGTCGGAGCGTACGGATGTCGTCGCTACCATCAGCCTCGTACGCTCTCCTGATCACCTCACGCAGCCAGAAAGAAAGCGTGTTCTTGGAAACTTCTTTCTTGGTAACAACCCCAGTGCTAACGAAGAGCGTCGACACTCAGGCCTGAGATGTCGAGTTCTCTTCAGATAGCGGCCGTTAGCGCCCTCACAGACAAAGCAGCATCTCATCCGCATCGTTATCGGTGAAGTCCAGAATAGGGAGGGGATCTGTTGAAAGAACGCGAACCTGTCGGTCAGGGATCGACGGATTCTGAGTCTAGCTACGAAGTTCGGGACGAAATCGAGCGTCACAGATCCCCAGCCTCTGGTATGTTTAACATCATAAGAAAGGCCATGTAGTTCCCCTACTCTCTCGCCGATGCCAGGGCCAGCAAGAAGAGGGTCTTGAGAGTCAGATCCCTGTCTGACGACTCTCGGAGTGGCTCGAAGGGTCTTCGAGTCAAACTCTAAGTACGAGAGTCACATCCCACGCAGGGGGCTGAGTTCCCTGGGTGGGCAAGACCTTTCGAAAGCTCCTCATTAGCAAGGAGATCTCGAACGAATTCGAGATGGTCCAGTCCCCTCAGTAGACGAGAGCCAGGGCGGCTCTATATTCCTTACGTGTGTACTGAGAGGAGCTTCTCTCGGCGAAGAAACACAGAGGAAATCCGCTACCTGCTGAAGAGTGGCTCTGAGGAGACAGACCCTGTCTACGACACCAACCACAGAAGACGGCCCACTTCCCCTGGTACACAGCTGCAGTAGGACTGTCGACGTGTCCAGCCATCTCTGTTGCTGCGCTACGAGAAAAGCCTCTCGTTCGCAAGAGATGGTGGATAACAGCCAGCCGTGAAGTGAAGGGACTGGACTGCTTGGTGGTACCGTTCTACGTGTGGCTGGGCTAGAAGGTTGTGCCAAGTGGGTAGCTCTCTCGGTGCGTCCGCAAGAAGAGCCAGCAGGTCCGGATCCACCAAAGGCTTGCGGCCGTTTGGGAGCCACCAGGATCATTCTGAGATTGGGAGTGACCAGCGCTCGACTGATCACTTTCCGAATCAGACAGAAGGGAGGAAAGGCGTAAGCGAAGAGGTTGTCCCAGGGGTGTTGGAGAGCGTCCTCTGCAGCTGCCCATGGGTCCGGCACAGCTGAGAAGAAAACCTGAAGTTTTCTGTTGTGCCGGGTGGCGAACAGGTCTACGACCGGTCGCCCCACAGGTTGAAGAGCCTTTCCGCTAGCGTCTTGGTGTAGAGACCATTCGTCCCTATCACCTGATCCCGACGGCTGAGCTTGTCTGCTACTACATTCCTCTTGCCTGGAATGAAGCGTGCTGACAGCTCTATTGAGTGAGCCGTGGCCCAATCGTGCACCTGCACCGTCAACTGATGGAGCGGAAGAGACACTAGCCCCCCCTAGCTTGTTGACATATGGCACTACTGTTGTGTTGTCGCACATCAACACCACTGAGTCCCACCAAGCGGTCCTGAAACTCTTGGAGAGCGTTGAACGCCGCCTTGAGTTCCAAGGACATTGATGTGAAGGTGCTTTTCGTGATGGTCCCACACACCTGCAGTCAGCAACTCCTCCAGGTGTGCGCCCCATCCCTCGGTCGATGCGTCTGAGAACAGAAGCATCTCCGGGGGGGGAGTGCGTATGGGCACTCCTCTTAAGAGGTTCTTGTCGTCGAGCCACCAGGCTAGGTCCTGCCTCACCTTGTCCGTGATAGCCACGGGAAAGTAAGGAGGATCCTTGGCCTGAGACCAACTCTCCCTTAGCCTCCACTGGAGAGACCGCAGGTGAAGACGCCCGTGAGGGACTAACTTCTCGAGTGACGACAGATGGCCGATCACGACTTGCCATTGCTGTGCTGCCTGTTCCTGCCGAGACAGGAACCGGCCGGCTGCCTCCCTGAATTTGCTGATACGCAAGTCTGCGGGAAGACCTGCCCTGCTACCGTGTCTATCAGCATACCCAGGTACTTCATCTTCTGCTTGGGTTCGAGATCGGACTTCTGTAGTTTATCACGATCCCCAGATCGCGACAAAACTGAGGAGTCGATCTCTGTCCTGTAGCAACTGCGAGCGGGAGCTCGCCAGGACTAGCCAATCGTCGAGATACTCAGAAGACGTATCCCGTTCGAATGGGGCCCAAGCCGACACCAGAGTGAACACTCGCTTGAACACTGTGGGGCGGTTGAGAGACCGAAACAAAGTGCCCTGAATTGGTACATCCGTCCGTCGAAGATGAAGCGGAGGTACTTTCTGGAGGACTGATGGATGGGTATTTGAAAATACGCGTCCTTCAAGTCCACTGAAAGCATGAAATCGTTCCCCCTGATCGAGTCGGAGCACCGAGCGTGCCGACTCCATCGTGAACCGCGTCGTGCGAACGAAAGCGGTTTCAGGGGAGAGAGGTCTATCACCGGACGCCACCCCCCGATGCCTTCTCCACTAGGAAGAGGCGGCTGTAAAAGCCGGTGACTGGTCCTCCACGATTTCTACAGCTCGTTTCGCCAGCATGGTCCTTGATCTCCTGTCGAAGAGCGTTGTCCTTTGCTGATCCCCGGACATAGGTCTGTAGGTGGACCGGTTTGGAGATGAGGGGGGGCCGAGACTCGAAGGGTAGTAGATATCCCTCCCAGAAGGACGTCTACTATCCAGTTCTCGGCGCCGTAGCGCTGCCAAGTCGCCCAATGGCTCGCTAGGCACCCCCCCCACTTCCGGCAGCATGTGAGGGGGAACGCCGTCCCGTAGCGTTTCCCTCCTCGTTCGACTTCTTTCCAGCACCTCCTCGGGGAAAGGAGGGCTGGGAGGAGGGCTGGTTGCGGCCTCCTCTAGCAGAAGTTGAAACAGCAGCAGGAGTCTTCACACGGGGTTTGGACGGTGCAACCGTCTTCGCCGCCGTGGAAGCGCTAGCCAAGCTCTTTGGTTGGCCGCAGTCGCTCGAGATTGCCCAGTAAACCTTCGAGACTGCCTGGTGAACTAAGCGGTCACTCTCGTCAGTGCGCCGCCTTTCCACCGCAGCGTCCACCATCTCTCCAGGAAAGAGAGCTGGGGAACTCCTAAGAGGTCCATTTCGAAGCCCGAGTGCCGCCTCACGCCCGGCCCCCTTGGTCACTCGGGTAAGGACTGCGTCCCTACGTCGAAGAACCAAGTTGGGCCCACAGGTTAGCAGTCTGATGGGGCGAGGTAAGAGATTGCTCTTCCTCCAGACTGGCACAGTCTCCTAAAAGAAGCGTCGTCTTCGAGAGCAGAACTCCAGAGCCGGCCGCTACTTTGGATATTGTGAGGGACCACAAATCCAACCAGGAAACTGCCTGGAATGCTGCCATAGCGGTAGATTCCAGGGCAAGTGCCTCCTGCTGCGAGAACCATAGGTTCTCCGACAGGTGCTGCTGCAGGGCACACCACCTGGAGTTCAGCCTCGCTAACTCCGGGTTAACCTGTTTAGGCAGTACCGGGTCTTCCGAAGGCACGTAAAATCGCCTCTGCCGCTGTAGAGGAGGAGGAAGCAGCTTAGAAGACGTCCGGACTTTAGCGAGTCCTCCCTCCTGAGACGAGATTCTCCACCTGATCCAGGACCGAGTCTGCAAGCTCCGATCGCGGTAAACCCCACCATCATTTTGGGCTCCCTCTTGGGACCCCAAATGATCGAGCCGGGACGTGGGCTCTGCCGGTGGTAGCGGCGATCCTTCCGCAAGGTCATTATGCAGACGCATCAGCTTAATGACCTCTGCAAAGTTCCTCTGTATCTCGGGAGTTACCGCGTCTTGTGGAGTAGGACCGTCCAGTCCCTCCAGCAAGAGCATATCCCTCGATACTCCTCCTTCAGAAGGAGGAACAGCGACAGACCCTGACGGTCGCCTCCAACTACTTGCGCGTACGTTCTGGTCGGTCCTAAAACCGTGCCTGAGCCGTACGGCGTCATAGCTGGGTCACGAGCGGCGCACCTCTCGTGATCGCTCCTCGGTACCTCGCTCCTCCGGTATAGCCCGAGGAGGTTGAAGGTACGGGAGAGGCAGACCTGACGCTCCCCCCTCGCTCGCTGGCAGGACCAGCGTGCGTGGAGGGCTGCTGCTGATCGTCAACCCGCGGTGACGGTCGAGCAGCAGGCCTAGCCTTGCCGCTCGCCTGGGGCGATTGGCTCGGCTGAGAACGTCGATACGATCTCTAGCGTCAGGCGAGCTGCCGCTGGTCACCGTCTCCGCCCGGTCCCATCGGAGCGGCGGACGGGTGACCTGCTAGGCTCTCTCGCGTCGAGACGGCCAGCGTCCTCTCGGCGCGTCGAGCCGCTGGTACCAGCCGTGGCTGGTCACCGGCGGCTGCGGGGACTCCTTCCTCGCCTCAACCCGTGGCCGGTCAGCGACCGTCACGTCAGCCCGAGCAGCCAGTTGATCGCTGCGAGAGCGTCCACTGGCCTGGCGAGAGTCGTGTGCACGACTCTTCGCCAGTCTTCTGCTCCGCGCCGCTGTCTGACGGCGAGCGAGCTCGGGCGTCAAAACTTTGGCTGGACGGTCTTCTTGAAGAGCGTCCACTCGGTGCTTCTCGACGAACGAGAAGCGGCCGAGACGGAACCTGGTTTAGCGGCAGAACCGCTAGCACCAGGTGAGGACGCACCAGCCGAGGCTGGTGCACCTCTGGTCCCCGTCGACTTCTTTTCTTTGCATAAGAAGCGACGGGCCCCGTTCCCGAAGGAACAGGAGGACCAGCAGAAGAGCTCCCCAGCTCGCCTGAGCGAGCCGGGCCCTTAGAAGATGCCCGAAGGAGTCTTCTTAGGGGGGGAGGAGGCAACCTTCTTCTTCTTCGGCTGTTTAGCCTTAGAAGTCGAAGGGGAAGGAGAGGCAGCAGGACGACGAAGCAGACGACGAAGAAGACGACGAAGACGACGACGACACCTTCTTCCTCTTCTCTTCTTCTTCGCCAGGCTCCGCAGGACAGACGTCAGGTCTTCCATCCAGGAGGGAGCCGGGGCAGTTGCCGAAGCAACAGGGCCCGACTGCACCTGTCCGGAAAGACCTGAGACTGTGACAGCACCACCAACAGCAGGAACAACAGGAACAGGTCCGGGAACAGCAGGAACGGCAGGAACATCTGAAAGTGAATGAGCAGCAGGCCCCTGATCTGAAAAGGAATGAGCGGCTGGGGGACAGCAACAGGTACGGCAGGCACTGGCAGGTACCACAGGAGAGCCAGGCGTCTGTCGGGCAGCTACCGTCATCCATCGGCACTGGCGGCAGGTCCAGGGGGGTACTCTTTGGGCAGCGGATAAGTCCGGGGTCGGCAATACAAAGAACCAGGTGGTGGTGGCACCGTCCTCTTTGGCACGGCAGGAATGGGTTTCTGGATTGCAGCCGTGGGTGTCACCGACATGATATGTGGTGTGTACACCAGATGCGGTGGCATCTCATATGCTGGTGTCGAAGATTGTGGTTGTTGTAGTGGTCACCGCACCATGAGTGACCACTGCCGACCCCGCCAACCTCTGAATCAACCCCTGTATGCAACTCGGCACTCCCTGCAGTCCCAGCGACTCCCACCTGTCCTAGGTCGTCCTTCGCTGATGGCACACCTGCGGAAGCAACAGTCGGGTTAGTTAGAGGGGCTTCCTCGCGCCTGGGGGAAGAAGAACCCCCCCCAGAGCGGACGGAAGACCCCAGAGTACAACTGGACGTCCCGGGTAGCGGGCGCCCTCATCCACACTCGACGGATCGAGAGAGAGAAGGACTCCGCTACCCCCCCCGCAGCGGAAGGGGCGCAAACCGTGGGGGTGGCCGGGGGGGCAGGAAAGAGGACGAAGTGTCCGTTACCAAAGGAGTCACTGGGACTTTCCGATGACTTCTTGGGCGGCCTAAGTCTCTTCCTGCCCTCGTACAGCACCCACTGCGCCTCGGACCAATGCATACTAAACGTTACACAGGGCTCGTTGCGGGAGGCACTCTCGCCCCCGACAAACAAGTACAAACCTCGTGAGGATCATACATCGCACAAACGATCTAAATCCCCCACATCTACGCCCCTCCAGCCCGGGCACCACTCTACGGCGACCTGGGGGGCGTGGTGAAATCTCCATTTTCTTCTTCACTCATCACAATGATTAACAAAAGAAATGCAAAAGTACTTACAATCACTCGATTTATACAGAAAGAGAGGGCAAATACTCAAACTCAAAGCAAACGACAAAGCGGGCAGAGCGATGACGAGCACGTCCTTCCCACACACGGCCGAAAGCAAAAGAGATTTGTTTACCTCCCAGTCGTGCGGCGCGCGCACGATCGGACAAGCAGTTAACTACCGTTTCTCCCCTTGTTCGAAGCTTACGACCGTTCCAGCTGCCGCTAGCTACTCCTATTGTTAAAGGACCGAGGGGTTTTGTATTTTACGTCTCGGAACAAAAGTGCATTTTATGATGTTAAATTCATAAAAAAAACAGGAATTTGTGGATATTTATCATAAAAAAATACCGCGAATGCGCGAATAATGCAGGGAAACGTTCCCGAGAGAAATCCGCGAATGTGTGAGTCCGCGAATCTGGAGAACGCGAATACGGGGGGTCCATTGTATATCTTTAGCGATATTACTGCATTTTATGGTAAAATAATATATACAGTACTAGTTTACAAATAATATTAAGTTTAATAAGATTAAAAAGTAACAATAACCTCTCTCTCTCTCTTTTACTTACATATGTTTATTTGTTTTGTAGTATAAATAAATGATTTACCTTATAACTTATTTTCAAATGTTAATAAGATTAATTAAAAATAGCGATTCCCAGTCTTTTTATCCACGTGGAGGAAGGTGGGCGGGGGAGCAAATGACAGTTTGATATACGAATTGGTGGAGGGAAAGGAGTCCGAGTCTAGGAGTTTCTCTCTCTCTCTCTCTCTCTCTCTCTATCTCTCTCAGAAATAATTCATAATTTCACTCTTGATGGTCAGATATATGATGTTGCCATTCACTGGTCTCTCTCTCTCTCTGTTATTGGCTGCAGGTATATATTGTTAATGGTAAAATGTTTAAGATGACTTTGAAATGATATTAATAATATAACCTCAAAGATTAATACAGTAATAGGTTAGTAATTTTAGGTATATTTGAAGTAGGATGTTATTAAAGGTATACATTTGGTATCTGAACTTTCAAGATAAGCAGTTATAAGCATTTTTTGTGGTAGTTTTAACTATTCGGGGGTTTTAACTATTCACGGGGGTGTCTGGTACACATCCCCCCAAATACGGGGAGAACACTGTATTGTCACATTACGCAATGGGGAGGAGCCAAGAAAGATGATGAAAAGAGATATACAAACTAACAAGAGCTACCTCACGTGGCCATAGAAAGATATAGTACACTTAAGTTAGAAAAAGTCAAGACCTACAATACCTCAAATATTTTTTTTTTCTCTGTAAGTATGCATTAGCGACAATAATGTATTGAGAAGTGTTTTGTTATCACGTGCTTTACCCGGGAAAAATATTGATATAATAGATTTCCCATAATGGTTGTAAGTGTAATAATACCCAATTACCTTTACATAGCCTATTCATTCATGTGTGCAAATCTCAGATTTCACATTCTTAGCATATAATGAAGAGGACCTGCTATTCTTAGTACGTTGGTGCATGCACGTTTCCTCATGTCCTTAATGTGCAGCATGAGCAGCTAGCCAAGACAGAATATTAGTGGTATCAAGAGTAATGGACATGTAATATTGCAACCCTAAAATACCCTTTTAACCTTCAATGTCTATTAATAGTCTTCAGTGATGTAGATCCTATATGATCCAAGGCCACTTTCTAAACTGCTTTTCTGTCAATGCTGTCACACAAAGTGACAATATCACAAATAGCCCTTACTAACCTGCTAATAATGTTGACCATTTTTCTAAAGCACTTCCTCATAAAAGTTTGTTCTTAAAGGTGTTAGTACTGCACAGGAACTGCAGAGGAATTTAAAATCTTCCACAGACTTATTCTGGAAATACCAATCCTAAAGCTAAGAGATACAAGGGTCTTGCTTTGTACTTTTATTCCATAGAGTTGTCTTAGTAAACCAACTTTACACTTCTACTTTGTTTTTGATAAACAAAGGAATGAATGACCATCTATAACATTTACTTACTTGCCAATTCAAGAGAACTATGGGCTTTGGGTGTCTTGAAATGCCAGAGGTAAAAGTTTTCCTTGGAAGCAGCAAAGACATAACTGCTGCTCATGGCCAAATAATGTGGTTCAATATCTATATATTTACCTGAAAAAATAAAACAGTAAGAAATAACACTCTGATAAACTAGGATGTATAAGACATGCAAAACAAAAAACAAATTTCAATATGTGAAAAGATTGACGGCCGAGTTGAACATCATAGTAAAATAAGTAAATAAATCACATAAGGGAAAAAAACATCATGGGCAAGATACTACAGTACATCTACATAAATTATGCCAACAATTTGCATAAACATTAATTTTACCGAAGTTAAAAAAAAGTTCATATGAGAAAAAAGGCTACAGGAAAACTCACAAAATCATGGAGAAAAGGAATACGTAGAAAAAGATCTACACCTGATGTGAATTCAGGAAAAAAAAGAGATGAGAATAAGTCTAGCCCCATAACGAGAAAAGCTGATGAAAATATATTCATAATGATGAAACAAAACCTTCGTTTAATCATACTATCCACAGAATCTTACTCTACTGCTTAATGTATCTGACAAATTGACAATTTTCATAATAAACAAAAAAAAAATTGTCCTCATCTACTTACTATCTACTGGAGTTCCAATAGCATTGCATAAAATAAGTCCAAACTGTCCTGAACCATCATCAGTTCGTACAGCCAAAACACAGTGCTCCCCTGATGATGACATTCCCATTAAGTACTTGATGTGCTTAATAAAATGCTGTCATGGAGATAAAAATCAAAGCCTTATTTCTGTTCTATGTAGCTGTAGTAATCAAATTTATTGACGAAAATGTAAATGAAAAGATTCCTGCATATGAATACAATAATCAAAACTGCTCATCAAACAGAATCTGGTTTACAGAAGAATATATGATGCTCAATAATCAAATTAAAACAGGGTTTTATTCTCACCTCATTGTTTCTGGTATCCAAAATGTTACACAAGTTTCACTGCGGTCAGGCTTTGTATAGGTGTATACAACAGTATTAGCAAAATAGCACCATCTGTAGTCTGGACGGATGTTTGCGAAATATATGAACGAGTCCACAGCCAAAGCAATCCTAAGTGATCCACCTTCCCAAGAACAAGCTGTTATCTGCTTACCAGGAACTTTCAGAGTACGGAGATGCTACAGAAAATGTTCAACCATATAAATAATACAGTAATATTACTTTGGGTAAACAGTAAACATAGTACAGTAGTACATGTATAATGTTATCTCGACAAAAAGTTAAAAAAAATGTTTTCATATAAACTTCATACATAAGCATCTAAAAGCTTTCAAAATTAACAATACAGAGCTTTAACTGCTGAAGACTTACCTCAACCAAACGGGTGTATAAGAATTGGACAACATTACAGTCTTTATCTCCCATACCAGTCAACTGTAAATGTACAGCAACAGCTATAACACTACCATTGTGGTTCCACTGGCTGGAGCAAACAGTCATTCCAGTATCAATCAGGACAGGCACTGAAATTGAATGCTAAAAATATAGAATATTCAACCTTAATACAGTAGACATTTTTTACAGCAGTAAAATAAAAAAATCAATATTGACAAAATCTTATTAATATAACAATAACTAAAACTTGAAAATGCACTCATATACTATATGAAACAGAAAAGCTATTATAGTTTAATAATTGTTGTATAAAGATGTCCATGAAACATTATTAGCTTAAGGAATCAATACAATTTTGTTTTTAATATGTACTATCATTATCATGATCTAAGAATAGGTGAAGAACCAATCATGTGTGTGTGCATATATTCCTTCTTTGTAAAAAGAAGCTTTTACCAACTTGATCAGTTAAGACTGAAGAGGCCAATTGATCAAGCTGGCAAAAGCTTCTTTAGACAGAGAAAGAAAGAAAAAATGCACGAACATAAAACTGTGGACTTTCTTTGCCCATAAGTATGCTTAAGAAGTATTTTAAATCAATTTATATATTTGACTTGAATGTGTGCCTTGGGATCTCACTTGAAAAGATGGAGGTAACAGCAATCATTATTCAGTATTATTATTTTGTAAGAGCAATTTAGTAGTGATCGTTTGTTAATACTAATAAACTATCACAATAATAAACAAAGTAATAAAGTAATAAACTGTCCATAATCATCTTTACCCAAATCACTCTTTTAAGTGAACCTTAAAGACAAAATCAAATATAATCACCATGCATCTCAACACCACTTAGGGCACTGGCAATAGATCCAGGCACTAAATTTTGGAAGTGGCTGGTGATTACCCAAATTAACTTTTTCATTTTATAACGTCCATTTTATCTCATTACAGGATTTGGGAAGTCTGTAGGGGTTAAAAAAATATGGCATAACCTAATTCTGGCTCCTAACCATACTGTATAACCAAACACAGTACAAATATGCTCTCACTTCAAGTAATGTTGTAATTACTATCCGCGACTTACTATCATCGCTTTCATTCCGCATTATTTGCATTCTGCCATTGTCATAGCATATTGAAAGAGTAGGACAATCTGGTTCAACATAACCATTGCTTCCATTGTACCAAGTAAGCCCAACTATAGTTGCTCCAAGACCCATGCTCCCCAGGCACTGGATGTTGAGACGACTCTAACAAAACAAAACAAAATTAATTTATGTATTAATCAGTCTATAACAAACTGCATAATACACATGAAAAGAAGTCAAGCCTACTCATATGTACATGTAAGTAGGCATGAAAAAACCCAAGCAACTTGTTATTGCTGAGAGTAAGGGTTAACCATAATTATAAATTTATACACTAAGACAGTAAAATGACAAATTTTCTAAGACAATTTGTATTTTTCATAGCTACAAACCTGAGGTCTTAACGTTAAACTGCCCACCTCTCTGTTTAAGTCATCCTGAGTTGGGAAAGACTGGCTTAGGTGCGTGGTCCTCGACCACTCTTCACCCGATCTACGCATACGTTGCCAGATATCACAAGATTCCTTGCTTTCATCTGCTTTGTAACCGGATCCAGCTAGGCGCTATAAATTATTCTATTGTTAAGACCTCAGGTTTGTAGCTATGAAAAATACAAATTGTCTTAGAAAATTTGTCATTTGTTCATATGTGTGAACAAACCTTCGGTCTTAACAATAGGATAGACTAATACTGGAGGGAGGGAGGTATAAGACATCCTAGACTGGCTGGGGGCCTACCCACCAGTCCAGCTCTCAAAAGAAATAGTTCTTGGAGAGGGACTGAAGCCTGTTGAGAAGCAAGATAAATTGATATCTAACCACTCAGAACCTGAGTGATGTACAATGATACATGGGATAACCATTGTACAGGGAACGAAAGAGAAACTTTGACTGTCCAATAACAAACCAAGACACTAGGGTTTGTATTACTCCCAACTCCTTACCAAGGAGTGGAGCCTATGCTACCAAATAGTGGGTAAGATATTTGTATACTGCACGACCACACTACCAGTATGACTACCTTACTCACCTGTATCAGACCAGTCCAGCAAATGACGTGTCTATTCCTTAAACTGCCCAAAGGAAGAAGGAAAGGTACAAGAGAAAGAAGGAGACCAGCCAACTCACTCATTCTCTCATCCACACAATCATCTTAGGTAAGATACAAAGGTGCCTTGTTAAGGGCAACTATGAGTTACACAACCTGTTGGGCAGCCACCACAGGACCCTGGGAAAACATGTCCGTAGATCTGTGGGCAACATCCTTAAGATAGGAGGTGAATGTGGACTGGCGTAACCAAGTACCATCGCTCAGCACTCTATGTACAACTCTATGTACAGATAAGTTCTTTTTGAAAGCCAGAGAGGGATCAATACCTCTAACGTCATGTGCTCTAGCCTGCACAGATGTGGTGGTGGAATCATCACGAGTCAAGTATGCCTGTCTGATGGCTTCCCGTATCCAAAAAGAGATAGTATTCTTAGACACCTCTTTCTTTGTACGGCCTGTGCTAACAAAAATTCTGTGGCAACCTGGTCCAAGGTGCCGAGTCCTTTTGAGATAGCAACGCAGGGCCCAGACAGGGCACAACAAAAGCTCTTGAGCATCACCACCCACAAAGTCAGTCAGTGATGGAATGGAAAACTAAGTGAACCTGTCATCATGCACCAAGGGATTTTGGGTCTTGGCCACGAATTCCAGGACAAATTCAAAGGACATTGACCCCCAAACCCTGGTGTGCTTCACCTCATAGCTCAGACCGTGGAGCTCTCCTACCCTCTTGGAAGATGCCAAAGCCAAAAGGAAAACTGTATTGAGCGTCAGGTTCCTGTCAGATTAGCGACGCAAGGGCTCATATGGACTCTTAGTGAAGCTCTTAAGAACCAAGGAAACATCCCAAGTGGAGGCTTGAGTTCTCTAGGAGAACTCAGACTGCTCAAACCCCTTAACTAGCGGGGAAAGTTCCCAGGAAGAGGAGATGTTGATACCCTAAAGGCGTAACACCAAACTCAGTGCTGCCCTGTAGCCTCTAATAGCGGAAATGGACAAACATTTCTCTTCTCTGAGGAAGGTTAAAAACTCTGCTATTCGCTGAATAGAGGTCGCGAGTGGAGAAAAACCCGTTTACGACACCAATCACAGTAGATCGCCCATTTGCCTTGGTAAACTGCAGAGGTCGACTTTCTAAGACTGCTGGACATGTGCCCAGCTGCTCTCTGAGAAAAGCCTCTTGCTCGGAGGAGATACTTGACAGCCTCCAACCGTGAAGAGACAGGGATTCTACCAACTGGTGGAACCTTTCCGCATGGGGCTGACACAGATGTCGCCAAGGGGGAATCTCCCTCGAAACCTCTGACAACAACAACAGCAGATCTGGAAACCATTCCGCCTGAGGCCACAGAGGGGCTACCAAAGTCATCCTTAGACCCTGTGAACTCCTTAGCCTGTTCAGAACCTGACAGATCAAACAAAACGGTGGGAAGGCATATACCTCCAGGTTGTTCCAGGGATGTTGGAATGCATCTTCTGCCAATGCTAGAGGATCACGAACTACTGAACAGAACACTTCCAGCTTCCTGTTGAAGCCTGTCGCGAAAAGGTCCAGCATGAGTCTCCCCCAAATCTGGTAAAGCTTGTCTCCCACCACTTAATGAAGGGACCACTCTGTGCCTAGGATCTGATCCTGGTGACTGAGTTTGTCTGCGACCACGTTCCATTTCCCTGGGATATACCTGGCTGAGAGCTCTACCAAAATGCCGAATGCCCACTGGTAAAGCAACGACGGTCAAGGCGTGAAGTTGATGTGAAACCAGGCCTCCCTGTTTGTTCACATAATCTACCACCGCAGTGTTGTCTGACATGAGAACGACCCAGAAAAGCCGCCTTCAACTCCAAGACGTTGATGAGGGACCAGCTTTCTCCAGGGAAGATAACACTCCCAGAAGAACCTACCACCGATGAGCTGACTGATGTGACTGACAGGAAGTTGCACGCTACCGGCCGCAACTTCTCCAATCTCTGATCCGACGGGAAATCTTTTGTCAACGTCGTATTGATGACCATGCCCAGGTAGAGAATCCTTTGAGTGAGTACAAGGTTCGACTTTTCCTGGTTGACTAATATGCCCAGGTCCAAATGGAACCGAAGTAGACGATCCCTGTCCTACAGCAGCTTCTCCCTGGAAACTGCCAAGACTAACCAATCGTCGAGGTACCTCAGCAAATGGATCCCCTGAGCATGGACCCAACTTGACACAAGAGAGAAGACCCTTGTGAACACTTGAGGGGCTGTCGTCAGCCCAAAGCACAAGACTTTGAACTCGAAGATCTTGTCCGCTAGAGAGAAGCAAAGGAACTTCCTGGACGTGGGATGAACAGGGATCTGGAAGTATGCGTCCCTTAAGTCTATCGACAGCATGAAGTCGCCTTCCCTCATGGCTGCCAACACCGAGCACAGGGTCTCCATCTTGAACAGTGTCTTCCTGATGAGGTGATTCAAGGTGGATGAGTCGATCACAGGCCTCCATCCACCCGACGCCTTGGGCACCAAGAAGATGTGACTGTAAAACCACATGGATGGCCACACTTCTTCCTCTATCGCATCCTTGTCCAGCAAAGAGCCTAGAACTTCAGAGAATCTGGAGGATATGCCTTTCTGAGCTGCGGCTTGTCCGACAGAGGAAGAGAGACATCGAATAGTAGCAGGTATCCCACCCGAAGGACATCTGCCACCCAACTTCTCCACCCCATAACTCTGCCACTAGCCCCAATGGCCAGCCAGGCACCTCTCCACCCGTGGCGCAGGAGAGGGAGAGGTGCCTAACCTACTGACAGCCCCCTTTACCTCTGCCCCTTGGGCCCCTTCTTGGCTTAAAGGAACGAGAGCGAAAGGGGCATTGATCTTCAGACTTAGGCTGTGTCGAACGGGGAGGCCCTACCAAACTCGAGGTTTTTGATGGCCTACCACGCGACGATCTCCTCGACTGCTGCTGGACCGGGGGAGGAGGAGGAGCCAGATGTCTCCAAGGACAAGACTCCGACTAAGACACGGCCTTGGTGCACCAGTCGGTCTTTGGTGTCAGCCTGGCACCAGTCTATCGCATTTTCAAGTTCTGTCCGAGGAAACAAAAACTGGGACCAACAGATCTCCGTTCCTCAATGCCAGCAAAGACTCTGTGCCGAGCGACGTCTCCATAGTAGACAAAGCCGCATCCCTCCTAATCAGAAGAAGATTAGCCCATAAATTGGCACTGAGGTGTGCCAAATATGAAAACGCCTTGCCCCCGGACTGCAATAGACTGGCAAGTGAGGCGGCACTCACCAACCCTTCCAGGGACCTGTCAGAAGCTACCTTGGCAATAACCACAGACCAGAGGTCCAGCCAAGAAACCATCTGTAATATGGAGGCTGCCGTAGATTCCAAAGCCGAGGCATCTTGCGGAGACAAGGACAGAGTCACCGACCTCACCTGTTCCAAAGTCAAACCTGGCTTCAGGCGAATGTCTGGGTTAAGGTGGCATGACAACAAAAATGCAGAGCTCGTAGCATAGTACTTCCTATGTCCCGTGAGACGAAGGGGTAGTAGTTTGGTAGAGCCCCTAGAGCGAAGCGACCCGTCCCGGTCAGAAACAGAGGCGTTAACCTTCTGCAAGACCGACTAAACGTGGCCCGACAAAGGAAGCTGAAGAGATGATTTGGGGTCCTAAGTAGCTCCTACCAAGGCTTCCAAGCAAGAAAGAGTGTAAGATGACCAAGCCTGGGACCTACTTTCCAAATTGTTAAACCCACAAATGAGATCAACAACTTCCGAAAAGGAAGACAGAAACTCCTGCGTGTCTCCCTCTTCCTGCTCCGACACTGAAGACCGATGACGAGGAGGGTAGGTAGGCTCTTCTAATGCGCCTTCTCCACCAAAATTGACGGAAGGGTTAGCAGCCAAACAGTCCAAAACCCTTACTAACCTGTCTGGGCTAGGTCCAAGCATCGGCCTCCGAGATGGACCCACTGCAACACTAGGAACATCACTTACCTCAACAAACGACTTCTCATGTCCATGAATGGTCACGGGCGTGGTGGTCGTACGTACGTGAGATGGGGGGGAAACTTGAACACTCGAGATCGACAGAGAATCCCTTAGAGTCGAACTCTTGGAAGCACCAGTGAGAGAGGCAGGCAAACACTCCAGCTGCACCAACTCTGTGCTCACTACCTTCGACCTCTTGACAGGTGCCTCCAGAGCTTTACGGCGACTAATAGGCCTTGGAGAAGAAGGAACACTAACATCACGTGCACGGGCAGGGGAGGTTGCAACAAGCTCGTAATGTGCAAGGATGGGGGGGGTTGCACATTCTTGATTCGAGGCAGAGGACGAAGCAACCCCTGCAGAACGCACACCACTAACACTGCCCGAAACCACAGCACTCTCAGGAACACGTCCACGTTGTTCCTCCCTCGAAGGCGAAGGAAGGGCAAAGTCCTTAGCCTTCCAACGCTTGATAAGTGACGAGGCGTAGAGGGGGAAGAGGGAGAGGAAGACAGCACTAGTTTCTTATGCGCACTCTTCTCGGGAGGCAGGGACGAAGCAACACGTTTCCTACCAGTCCTCCCAACTGATAAGACAGCCATCTTCACATCCAATACAGAGTCTAACCTCTGAAGCACTGCCTGGCATATGACCTCTGACTGATGTGCCAGAGAAGGCTCCGAAGACAAGGAAGGGAGATGTTCGAACTGGATGGCAGTGATGATGTCACGGCTGAGCAAGACAGATCAGAGGAGACGACTAGGAGAGACATCATCGATGCGAGTGACGTCACAAGCGGCGGCGACGTCACGGTTTCCCCTCAGTGCAAGGGGGAGAGAGATGCCACTGGCGGAGGAATACACATACATGGAAATGCTAGCAACCCCTCCAAGGACGGGGTACCCCCTAGCCCAAGCGTCTTCCAAATCGCCGCCATTTTGGATGCCTCTGACACTGGAAGAGAAGAGATTGATGGAAAAACCTCACCCTTCTCAGGAACCAAATAAACTCCCAAGGAAGAGGGGCTACATTACAAATATTACCCTGGCAACCTCCTGATACTTCCATCGACGAATCAATGGAAGAAAAGGAAGGAGATGCAGGGACAACGCCATTATGGGGTTGACTACTGCAGGAGACGAAACATCAGGAATAGGAGCAAATCCTTCCCAAGTAGGAAGAGTCGAGACTCTCCGATGTTCCCTCTTGCCATAAAACTACCTCCACTGCTCTTTAGGCCATGCCTGGGATTCTGTGCAAGGATTCGTAATGGTAAAAAAATTCGAACGACACCTACTGCATGTGATGTGAGGGTTGGTCACTGCCGAAGCCAAAAAACCAGAACACGGAAAACTAGGTACTCCGGGGCACAGACGCTGACGCTGAGAAGGAGCAGAAGCAGCCATAATACCAGGCAAAAACACACACACACACACTAAAAGAAACAAAACGGGCAATGAACCGGGAAAAGGCCAAGAGAGTTAACAGAACTCTCACCCAGGCTGTCAAAGAAAAGACGGGCATAGGTGCGTGGTCCATGACCACTCTTCACCCGATCTACGCATGCGTTGCCAGATATCACAAGTTCCTTGCTTTCATCTGATTTTTAACTGGATCCAGCTAAGCACTAGAAATTATCCTAACTGTTAAGACCTCAGGTTTGTTTGCGTATGAACAACTAACAATATGATACTGCATTAATACTTGTATGATTTCTGTACCTAACAAATAATTATTATATACTGAGATACATAATTTGACCCTACAAAAAATGAACTGTCAATTCAATTTTCTTTTTTTTTTAATGACAATATATAATAAACTGTCATAAATTTTAGCTGTTTAAGACCATTTAATGAAAAGCAAAAAAATCAATAAAAAGTGGGTCCCTCAACTTGGACTACCTACTGCACTGTCTCTGTTCAATTAAATTACTATTTGACAAAAACCTACTGTCTTCTTCCGTAAATTTATCCTTGTCAATAATTTCACAAGGAGACAGCCAAACAAAAATAGTGTTTTGTGTCATAAATGTATTCATGGCTAGTCAGTTGTAAAACATTGCGAAGAACTTTGAGGATTTACTATGTGGAAGTTAACATCAATTACTTCAAGTTAACAAAAGGTATCCTCCACATATCTCTATTACTGTATAACATAAGAAGTACTTACCACAAATCCACCAGTGTTATCATAAACATGGACTTCGCCGTTATGAAGTGAAAACAACAGCAATCGTGAATCGGGTGACCACTCAACTCCCATCAAGTGATGTCCTTTCAATTCTTTGCCCCAAATTCGGTTACCATCAACGCTGCCTACAATTACAGCACCTGCAGGAAAAGCAATTCCATAACAATTATAATTGAATGTAGGGGTAGTTTTAGCTGGCAAAAAATTTAATTTAACATAGCCATGAAAACAGTTATTCAGTAGAGCCTATAAACTTCTGGAAGATAAGCAACTAGATGCATTCTACATATCTAAGGGCAAGTCTACACAAAGAACAAATGAGCACAAGGTAGTGATTAATGGGTGCCAGGAACTGCTGGTCTGGTAACTACTACATAAGCAGGGATACATCTTCTAAAAGAACTTGGTGCGTGGCTATCTTTCTTGTAAGATTCATCAAATATTTAATTACAACAATCGTCATATGGTGTGGTACTCATATGACTTAAGAAAAATTCGGACACTCATAACAAACTTACATCTTATTCACAAGAACACATGTTACACCATCACAGCAACCCCTTTCTTAACCCTATGGATAACCAGACTGTTGCTAGTCATGTAACTACATGCTGATTATGTTTCACCATTATTTAGGGAAGTTTTTCTTTGTCCATAGCTGGTTACAGAAATGAAGTATAAGTCATTCTGAAATAGGGCTAGGCATTTGATCATTTCAGAGTTTTTCTACAATGCACTCCTCGTGTGAGAGGGGACTGGCAAGACTAGATCTTGTCTAAACAGAGAGACTTTCCTATCATGAACAGCTGATATCCTGATACACTGAACTGATATCTTGAATTTTCTCTGATGACAAAGGTAAAATACTTGAGACCCAAATGAAGGAGGATGGTAAACTCTACTGACAAGGTCTATCTTCTCATTTAGGGGCAATGGTTTGTTTAAATATGAATACATTCAACTTGTGGCTTTTTCTCTTGTTTATGAACTTGCAGAAAGACAAACAATGTTAGAAATTATTTATACACACTGAGAAATGGGTAATGACTTCAGTTACCTACCATCCTCATAAACAATGCAAATTTTCTGTCCTTCACTGTTCCATGCCATTCCACGCACTACCGATTTATTCCTGTTGTTTATCATCTCTTCATACCATGAACCCTGGAAGACAGGCTCCAATTTACAATACAATCTCACTAAACTGCCTGAAACTTTCAAAAGAAAAAAGTACTGTTTAATAAGGCAGATAGAAAAAAATATAACTAAAATTTTATAACTTAAAAAGTAGAAGAAAAAATTAAAATGACTGTAAATGAATATGTATCCCTAAAACAAATAAAAATTTTAAAACCCATTTCAATCAAAAATACCCTCCACCTTCTGGGACCACAGATATTAGCATAAAGCAGATGTCAGCCTCATCAGCCTAAAAGGATAATTATTTATGAGTACGTAGTGTATATTTTGGATCTTACCAAATGGGAATAACCCACACAATGCAGAGCGTTATGAGAAATGTGCACTTTTAAATCACAAAGTTTATGAAAAATTTATAACTTGTCACCATCAAAATAAATTTCAATGATGTATGCCACTACAGAAAACCCCCTAGCCTTTAAAACAGGCCTCTGAATACTCTTATCTATCTATGCTCAAAAACACTGCAAAATATACAGAGCATTCACATGGTAACATCCAATTGCAAATGAGGACCGAGATCTAGTAATAACAGGAGTGGTTCTTCAGCTACTATATTACAGGTCTATACAATACCAAGTACGGTAAGTGATATATAGGGCTGCTAAAAGCCAAAATTCACTCTAAACTTACCTTATACAGCATCCATACAATAATAAGCCCACTCTGGTCAGATGACGTAAGTTTTTGATGCGATTCATTCCAAGTCACAACTTGAATTGCACCACTGTGACCTTCCAAAGTTTGATTCATGGAAAGGTTTGAAGGGGCAGCTAACCCTTTCACCTTTGTATCCTTTCCTAAAATATAAACAAAAATTATACTTTTATAAGGTCAACATTAAGAATCCTTGAAAGTTCAGAAACTTAAGTATGACAACTACATTTCCTTCTATCATCTTAAACCTGAACCATTTGATAAATAATCAACTTGGCCCCCTTAAGTGGAAGCATTTAAATCCAAATACATGCTCTGGAGATATGTAGAATAATATGTATCATACATATAAAATTTTAACCGCTGCCGCCAGCCACTGGGTCTCATTAAGGAACTGACCTCTAAATTAACTTCCTGATGGTTAACTTGCTACCTAAACATCTGAGATGAATATTGGTCACTGGTGCACATTTACCTAAGTTCAGCTCTTCTTTTTACTTTCACTATTTCCTCTGTTTACAGTTCTGTCTCTCCTTGTCTGATCATTAAAATAAAAACTTATTAAACTAGACTTCATGATACTGTTTAACTCCACTTTATTCTCTGGATTTTATGGTAATACTGTACTGCATTTCTCCAAGCAGCTAACTGAAAAAACATTGAAATTGGAAATCTGCATCCTGAAACTATTTGGGAACTAACGTAGTACATAAATTTCTGACTTGCATCAGGATCAGACCTATCTCTCAAATGAAAGGTCAAGCCACTACCAACTGATCCACACACACATCAGAAAAGAAGACTATGAGAATAACTTCCTTACTAGCCATAATACTGCTCTTATATGGTGGAGCAATAGAAAAGGCAAACAAGCAAAACTATTATATTAAACTATACAAAATCTTTGAAAATAAATATGAGCATTATCTTCTGATTATTATTCTACATTTCTCATTCTGTTGTCTCTGATAAACTCTAGTATCTTCTCAGAAACCTTATTGAACACTGATCCCAATAATCTGTACGATTTTGCTATAGTATCCGAGAAAAAAAAATGAGCTGACTTAACATCATATAAATATCAGTCTTTAACAGGAAGTTATGAGATAGCATTTTTTTTTTTTCAAAAGAAAGTTTAAGAATGAAACTTTCTTTCCAGAAAGAAAATGCTAAGGCTGTTTGGCAAGGGAGACGCCACCTTGCAAGTAAATACTAACACCACCTATTCTTGGAAGAATTAAATATTTTGTCTGATCTCAAATATACATATAACCAAGAAAGGGGGGTTTGTCCTTACAGAGACAAAAACTCAAAACACTCACCTGCCTCAAGCTTTAGAACTTTTAGCAATCCGTCATCTCCGCCACAAGCGATGTAACCTTGGTCTTTGTTCCATCCAACACATCGTAAACGAGTGTTGTTAGGAATGGCAATCTGAAGGGAAAACAACTTTGATAAAAAGAATTTCCTATATTTCCTAATTACATATTAAGTATCAATTTCCATGATCATTTCCCAAAATGTATACCGCATATAAAAAACATACCCATTTCTTACCTAACAGTTTTAAATAAAATAAACATTTGGTTCTAGAAGTTTTCACCTAAATGAGTAAAAATACCACTAGGAAAGCATAGATATTATAAAGGAGAAACTATTTTTTGTTCGAGATATACTTGACTGAAGACCAGTTATTAAAACTCTAGGAATGAAGGCCAATATAAATTAAGAACTGATCAAATTGGTTTACCTTAAATCTTGTGACCTTAGCACAGTACACAAAAGCATATTCTGAATTATATCATCGCCAAGGACATGATGCTGGGATACAGGGCAAACAGAACCCTTGTTCTTCGACAGAATGGCAACTCTTCATGCATTTTTTGTTTAACAGCATATTTTTCTCTGCCTTAGACATTAACACAGCATGGGTGTATTTAAATTCAAGTTTTTCCAGTTTGCATTCTCTGGATTAAACAATCTGTGCTACCTTAGAGAGTGAAACTGAAGAAGAGTTGTGAACTTAACGTTTAAGCTTATTTCAGCAGTTATTTGCCTACTTAGAAGTAGATCAAATACATTTCTATAGAAAAGTGGGTATGGGGAGAGAGGTGGGAAAGTCTTCGTCACCCTAGGATCACCTAGCATGAAATTGTGCATAGCAGAACGATGAGTTACAGCTATTCTGCGGCTTTGTCACTTAGGATGCTGGTAAAACGGATGCTTGGTGTCCTTGGCCTAAGGCTC
The DNA here is from genome assembly GCF_015104395.2 of Macrobrachium nipponense. Taxonomy (NCBI): domain Eukaryota; kingdom Metazoa; phylum Arthropoda; class Malacostraca; order Decapoda; family Palaemonidae; genus Macrobrachium; species Macrobrachium nipponense. The sequence goes on from NC_061099.1 coordinate 5,282,265, forward strand.
ACTAATCCTGTGCATTAGTCTCCTTTCAAATGGTTGATCTTCTTCAAATAGGCCTACGAGCAGTGATAGGCACCAAATGGCTGGACCAAACCCTTTATTTGTGTGTTAGTTTAATTCCAGGTAATTCTAGGCAATAACTCTGCACGAACTGCAAGGAATGTTCCCGCGAATATGTCAGCCACTAGGGATTGGGACGTCAAATGTATTTTGCCCTGTTTAGTACTAGCCCCTGGAAGTTAATTACAATCAATCCCAAAAAATAACTGTAAATTCTTAAAAGCAATCTGAATACTATAGGAAAATTGACATTTTTATGATAACATAATGTTTCATTTATACTTACCTGGTAGTTACATATAGCTAATGTCTCTGACGTCACAGCTTAATTTCAAAATGCTTGGTAGCACTAGTTGATTGGTCAGGTGATCCCTCCCCCCCCGCCCCTTACCCGGGGAAAGGGTACTAGGAACTTATTCCCAGCTAAGCTCAGATTTTTTATGCCTACCTGATCCACAGAGGGGAGGTTGGGTGGGTGGGCCTTTTGGTTAAGTGTAACTACCAGGGCAAAGCATATACGTTAAAACCAAACTTTATTTATCATAAAAATTTCATTTTTACGTATACAACTTGCCTAGTAGTTACATATAGCTGATTGGCACCTTTAGGAGGTGGGTCAGTGACAGCTAACTACTGCTTAACAGAATTCAATAAGAAGACTGAAATAGTTCCTTACCTGCTAAGGTAGCTGATTTAGCGATTATACTGCCTCTGTAATCCGCTAACCTTAGAGCAACAGGGGGGTGTATGGACCTGGTCGTTGGTTGCTTACAGGAGTGCATGTCAACCAGGGCGTGACCTGTATGTGACACGACATCCATAATGCCCCTTCTCTGGGCGCAGTACCACAATGAAGAAATAACGAGGGATCACGTAACCCCAGACGATTAAAAACTAACCTAAAAACACACTTCATCTTTACCCTAATTTGACTGAGGAGAACTCTAATAGCCTCCGTTCTCTCAGGCAACCGTAAAAACCATGCCACCACAATAATAAAAGTAAGGAAGGAATGACTTCCTACGTTCCCTCCCCCAACACTGTGCCAGTAACTACAAAGGGACCTAAGGTACAGCAATTTTCAAAAGTCGTTTGCATGTCACTGAGGTAAAATAATGCAAACACTGACTTACACCTCCAGTATGTAGCCTGGAGTATCGCCTCTAGAGACAGGTTCTTTTTATATGCTAGAGAAGTCGCAACTGCTCTCACTTCATGCGCCTTTACTCTCGCCATGGTTGTTTCTCTCTCTTGCAGATGCGTGTGCGCCTCTGTAATTAAGTCCCTTAAAAAGAATGACCAAGCATTCTTGGAAAAGGGCCTTGATGGATCCTTGACCTTACAAGACGGGCCTCTGACTGTCTCGCTGCGTTTTAAATAATATTTAAGCGCCCTCACTGGGTAAAGGAGTCTCTCCTGTTCCTTTCCCACTAAATCCGTAAGGTTTCGAATATCAAATGAGCGCGGCCATGGCCGAGAAGGATCCTCATTCTCAGCTACGAAGTTTAAAATGAAGGAACATACTGCTTTTCCTTCCGCAAAACCAATTCTTTTGTCTAGTGCTTGCAGTTTGCGGACTCTTTTAGCTGTAGAGAGCACAACCAGAAAAATGATATTGTCATGATACAATAAAGTTTTATACATACTTACCTGGCAGATATATACTTAGCTATTGACTCCGTCGTCCCCGACAGAAATTCGAATTTCGCGGCACACGCTACAGGTAGGTCAGTGATCTACCGCCCCGCCACTGGGTGGCAGGAATAGGAACCATTCCCAGTTTCTATCAGATTTTCTCTTCCACCTGTCTCCTGAGGGGAGGCAGGGTGGGCCATTTAATTGTATATATCTGCCAGGTAAGTACGTATGTATAAAACTTTATTGTATCATGACAATATCATTTTTATACATTCAACTTCCCTGGCAGATATATACTTAGCTGATTGGCACCTTTGGCGGAGGGTAAGAGACAGCTAATTACTGAATAGACAGGTAAACAACATACGTTGTAGGTAATAAATAAATAAAACCTTGGTTCCTATCTGTATAGACGGAGGGTTGACTTCCCAGTTATTGCTTAGGAGTCTGCTTCGTCTCAAGAGCCTCAGTGAGGATGTGACCTATGGCTAAGAGTTCTTGTAGGTCTGTCAATGGGGTCTTATCCACTACTTGAACAGAACCTAAATGGCCTTTGTCAATGGGGTCTAATCCACTTACATGACAATACACCTATGCCTAGTGGCATAATTAAGGAGCACAACACCGGTCCCGATCACCTGATCCTAACACGAGGGTTAGTGCTTAATTTGAAGAGTTATCCCCAAACTCCTTTCAAACAACCCAAAGAAAAAAACACTACGTTAAATAAAATTAACTCACTTGTTAAGGATCAGTGTCGGCTCCCTATCCCAGCAACATATCCGCAGACACGTATAAACCAAGAGAGAAGGATCTCTCGTAGGTTAACTTAACATCCTTCGTGTAATGGGAAGTCAACACAGAGTTGCATCTCCCGTATGTGACAGCTAATATGTCCTTTATGACATATTGTTATGGAAAGAACAAGAATTCGCAAAAGCTAGCACTTCATGCGCTTTTAATTCTCAGCTGTTTGAAGGAATCATTAAGTCACTTATGAAGTGCTTTAGACATCACACTTGTCTCAAAGAAGACCAGGGTGTTCTTTGATATGGATCTCTTCTGGATGAAGCCTGGAGCCTGTCTGGCGCCTCGCGCCTGGCTGGCTCCTTGCGCCTGGCTGGCTCCTTGCGCCTGTCTGGCGCTTGTGGCTCTTCCGGCGCATTGCGCCAGGCTGGCTCCTCTGGAGCTTCTGGCGCATTGCGACTGGCTGGCGCTTCTGGCGCACTGTGCCAGGCTGGCGCTTTTTTGGTGCCTGGCGCCTGGCTGGCACTAGTAACGCCTGGCGCCTGGCTGGCTCCTCCACACTTGCTGGAGCTTCGAGCTTGGTATAGTCTCGAGGCTGTCTGGCAATGTCCACATCGGACACTCTTATCTGTCCGATTTGTTCGCCTTGGAGTATTTGCGCCAGGTTGGAGGCCCGCTCCTTCTCCGCATCAGACCATGACAGTGTTCCTTGGAACTGTCTGCCTCTGGCGTTTTTCGCCTGTTTTGGCATTTGGCGCCTGGCTGGCACTACATTGTCCGAAAGTCCTGAACAACCACATAGTTTATCAGGAGACTGGAGAAGGGTGGAAGAAATTCTTCCCCTTTGAGCTTTTGGCCTCTGGCAGGAGGAGGTGATTGTAGTCGGCTACATCCAGTAGACGACAGGATATCTAACAGTACGAGAGAGAAGAGTCTTCCTCCGAGGAGGATCCTTCGTGAGCACTTCCGTTGCTAACGAGATCTCTTCTTCAATGTTGATGAGGTTTCTCGTTGCAGAATCTTCCCTATCCTTGCCCGAAGGAAGGGAAGGAGTCTGGAAGTCAAAGGAGACTCCGAGCTGAAATTGGGCGGAACCTTGATTTCTTAGCTCTTATTGTATCCCTCTGAATACCTTCTGGGAAGCATTTTGAGCCCTCATCGCACCCCAAAGACTCTGTAGGCAAATGTTTAAACCATCTCTTCTTCTGTAGATGAAAACGTAAGTACCCTGCCTGGGCAACGAAACTTCTATCTGAAAGCGTTGAGTCAGGAATAGAGGGTTTTAGTTCTTTTGCCAGACATACTATGCTGGCAAGAACCCATTGCCGAGTCTCCATTGAATCTGATGCGAGATTCCAATGCACAAAAAATTCACTTGTCTTCTTGGTCGTTTAGGGCCAAGAGAAACAAAGAATTCCCTCATAAAATTTCTCAAAGTAGTTTGATGAGGAGCAGTTCCATCTTGTCGGAACACGGAATCTGTGGCCACAAAAAGATCCCATTAGAAGTACATGATATCCTACTCTTGTCGTATTGAGGTATCATATAAGATCCCGAAGATCTTAATCCTCTGCCATCTCTAATTCCCCTTGTAGAGACAGAGTATAGCCTTTTACTGCATTCTTTGATAGCAGATATATATACAAAGGTGATTCTTCCCTCTGAAAGGGAAGAAAAAGGGATTTTGACGTAAGGAAAATCTATTTCTGGGCTCAGCTCGTGTCGCCAGCGAAATATCCTTTAATCTATTATTTCTAGGGTAATGTACTAACACATACCAGAGAATAAATAAAATAAAGAAAAAGGTCAGTATAACTGACTCGCTCATCCCTTGAACACTAGGCGAGTGAGACCACTACCACGAGCCAAATGCCAATAGAAATCTCCCACTACAAAAACCCTCCATGAGGGGAGCCGACCCACAGAGTGCAGCACGTACTACTACTACTCCATCCCATGCTGCCGACTGCTGCGCCTCTGGTGCCATCCTGAAGTTAGCAGACAATCTTGTGCGAAGGGATGGGGTAGGGTGGGATTTCGCTGGCGACACGAGCCAATCGCCCAGAAATAGATTTTTTCCTTTCGTCAAAATCCCTTTTCTGGGCTCAGCTCGTGTCGCTGCGCGAAATCGTACCAGAGAAATAGCACAAGATTGTAAACAAAAGTAATAAAATAAATCAGAATAGGTCTCAAATAAAAGATAAAATAAATATAAAAAAGAATATAATTGCTAAAAGATACATATACACAGTGATACAAAAATAGAAATATGCTTAAATTACACTTAATTCTAATCAATGTTTATAACATAAGGTAATTTACATATATACAGAGGTAAAATGGCTTACATGTATCAAAATGGTATCGTGTGTAAAGGCATGTATCAAAAATATTATAGCAACTTAATATAATCAAATGAACAATCAATCAACAATAATAATATATAAAGGAATGTATATGACTTAATAAACAAAACCCGTAACCATATAAATAAGATGTATCCCCTCTTAGACATAAAAATAAGGGTATATATCCATGAGATCAAATATCATATAATCATCTGTGAGTGTCCCTAGCAAAAAAAATAAGGGGACCCACTACACCATCATAAAAGCAGCTAAGACACAAGGTGAATGTAAATGAACAAGGCAGGAAATAGACGAACTGTTGGGTGAGGCAGTAGAAAGGAGGACTGAATCTTCTACTACAGATTAGCTAGAGTCAGGGGAAACTATGTTACCCGCTGCTACTGCTGAAAATTTCAGAGCTTCCAAGGACTTAAGGTAATGACGTTTGAACACTGTCGGCGATTTCCATCCCGGTATACTTTTTCAACTCATCGAAGTTCATATGTTGGAAATAATTAATTGAGGTGGCTACTGCCCTGACATCATGTGCTTTCGGGAAAGAGTCAGGATTGGCTTGCTTAATAAAGTACAGGATTTGTTGCCTGATGCCTTTAATGGATAAAGTTCCACCTTTTTCCTCTTAAAGAGGGGACCCGATGAGGATGAGGAGGTCCTGGACAGAAAGGCTCGTAAGGTTGAAACTGGGCAAAGAGATACATGTGGAAGGGGTAGTACCTTCCAAGGTTCCCACCTCATCAAAGGATCTTCATTCTTTGCTAAAAAGCTACGTTCCACCCCCGAGAAAAGTAGGACTTCCCCTGTGGGAAGGAATTGAATATGATCCGGATCTCTGGATAAAGCCGACAGTTCTGAAATTCTTGCTCCTGAAGCTAAGCTTAATAAAAATAGGGTTTTTCTTAAGAGCATTATAAACGAGCATGTGTCCATTATCGGTTTCTGAAGCCAGTTTTAGAACATCGTTAAGAACCATGAAACTGACGTAGGCCTTACAGAAGTCTAAGTCTAGACATGCCTTAGGAATAGACGAGAAGTAGGAATCCGTCAAGTCTATGTTGAACCCAAATTGAAATATCTTTTTCAAGGCTGACTTGTTTGTCGTAATCGTGCTAGCTGCTAAACCTTTTTCAAATAGGGATCTGAAAAAGGATATAGCTGAATTAATTGTCATGATTCTAATATCTGATTCTCTCAGGAAGATTGCTAACTTTTTGACAGCAGCATCATACTGTCTCAAGTTGAATCCCTTTTATCGGATTCCAAGAAGAGAATATTCTGAGGGTCAATATTCGCATCTCTTTTCGCTGCAAACTTCATGAAAGTCCATAAAGTTAGGGTTTTTCTTTGAGAATCCTGAGGAAGCGAACACAGTCTTCGTTTGTACTGACTGGGAGAGCCTGGTTTGATTGGGGATCCGAAGAGGACGAAGGGCCCAGTTCCAGAATTAGGGGATACCAATTGCTCTTCGGCCAGTCTGGGGCTACTAGAGCCACTTGACCCTTGAATGTCCTGAGTTGTTTAACACTTTCATGAGAAGATTCACTGGAGGGAAGACATAAATCTTCTTCCCAGTTGTTCCAGTCTAGAGCAGGGCGTCCGTGGCAATAGGCCAGGGAGGGTCCAGTTGGGGCTACATAAACACGGTAGTTTGTGGTTCGCTTGAGATGCGAAGAGATCTACCTGTAGCTCTGGAACTCTTTGGAAGGATCCATTGGCAATCAAGAACTGTTGTCCAGTTGACCATTCCGACTCTAGGGGCACTGATCGGGATAGCGCGTCTGCTATGACGTTTCTCACTCCAGCTATGTGAGTGGAGGAGAGATGCCAACTGAACTTGTCTGCCAGGGAGAAGATGACGTGACTTGGAGCCTCCTCTGTTTATACAATGTACTACCACTGCGCTGTCCAGGACTAGCTTTATGTGGGAGTACTTTGGTGGACGCAACCTTTTTTAGAGTCAAGAACACTGCCATTGCCTCCAGTACGTTTATATGGAACTGACGGAACTGAGGTGACCAAGTTCTTGAACCTTTTGACCTGGGAATACCCTCCCCAACCGCTTAAGGACTCGTCTGTGTGGATGGTGATCCCTGGTGGAGGGAACTGAAGGGGTACTGGACACCGACAATTCTTGACTTTCGCCCACGGCCGAGTCGTCGATTCTTTAGAATCAGAGGGACTGAGGATAGTTTGTCCCTGGACCTGACATTTGCTCGTGAGCGCAGATTCTGGTTAGGTCTTTCAGTTTGGGCTTTCATTAAGACGTTCGTTACTGATGCAAACTGGAGAGAACCCAGGATCCTCTCCGGAGTCCTCCTTGACGCCCAGTTTGTGACTTAGAAATTGGCTTGACTGACTTCGCTATTTCTTTCCGTTTTGGCTGATGGAATCGACAGAGTATGGGAGGATAGATTCCATTGAATGCCAGCCACTGAAAGTTTGACTCTGGAGTGAGTCTTGACTTGTTCCTGTTTATCTTGAAGCCTAGATATTCCAGGAACTGAATCACTTTCAGTGTAGCTCTGTTGCATTCCTCGACTGTTGAAGCCCAGATCAACAATCGTCGAGATATCGCTACTACCATAATCCCTTTTGTTGACCTGAGGTGTTGACTTACACTTAAAACAGCTATGCTTCGTGAACACCCTGGTGCCACGTTGAGTCCGCGGGGAGGGAACTACCTTGAAGGAGAATGTCTGGTCTCCTATCTTGAAACCAGATACGGACGGAAGTGTCTTGCAATAGGGGATATGATAGTAGGCGTCTGTAAGATCGATAGAGGTGGTGACGGCCCACGGGGAAGTAAGGTCCGCACCTGCGAGATCGTGAGCATCTTGAACTTGTCGCAGCGGATGGCTAAGTTTAAGCGGGACAAGTCTAAGATTACCCTTCTTTTTTGTGAGCCTTTCTTTGGCACGCTGAACAAGCGACCTTGAAATTTTAATCTCTTGACTCTCGCTATAGCTCCTTTCTGAGGAGGTCCCCCGTCGCGTACTCTGTCAATTCCTTGGAAGGAAGTTGACGGAAAGGTCTGGATGGAGGTGGGTTCGTCAACAACTCCAACCAGGCCTTTTGACACTATGCTCTGAGCCCATTCGCTGAAGTTCCACCGTGGCGAAAGTGAAACAGCCTCCCTCCTACCTGAAGTTCTTCATTGGTTCTGGTAACCGCCTCGGCCTCCTCTGAAGTGCTTTACCCTATTAAAGGGGCCTCCCGATCCTCTCCCACGAAAGGAACGCTTACCTCTGCCCCCCTTACCCGAGCGGTCATACTTCTGTGAAGCTTGACTCTCGAAGGCTTGATTGTAAGCTGGAGATGGGCGTAAGAGGTGGAGGGCTGAGGCTGAGGGGATATCACATAAATTGGCTGTGATTGAGCTTTAGTAAGAAGGTTGGGCTGTTTGACTAAGGGCACCGCACCCGCGGACCTTGCTGAAGAAAGCGTGGCTGCTTTTTCTGGTAAGGTTGGAAACGCTGGGTTTCCTCTGCCCCTTACCTTTAGGTGTTAGGTCTTGCCTCCTCCTAGCCGTAAGGCCCCCAACGGTCCTTAAGGCTCTGGTTCAACCTCGTAGCCTCTGACTGGACTTCCTTCACCATAGCTTCTGGGAAGAGATCCTGCTCCCCAGATGCTAGACGAGAGTAACCTATTCGGCTCATGCCGAATGGTTGCCTCTTGTAGGACATGCTTCCTACAATTCGTTCTAGCAGTGGCAAACTCAAACATATCTGACTGTACCGTTTGAGTCAGGGATTTGGTCATGAGCTTAAAAAAAAAGCGGCTCTGAGCCATAGGCTATGGTCGCAACCTCGGTCATAGCCATAGAGTTAATTGATCTGGCTAATCGCGATTTCGCGTCAAATTCAGCCTGAATAAGGCTATCTGGGAGCCTGGTAGCTTTTCACCAAAAACTGCTCCATAGCACAGTCCGGTTTGAGGTTTTGCCAGCTGAGAAGGTGTTCGGCAAGTCTTCCCACAATTCTCCGGCTGAGGGGAGTAACGGAGATGTGGGATCTGCTTCCTTCAATTGAGGTAAAAAAACCGCTATGTGGTCACAGAAGGTATCGGAAGAGACAGTTTCCTCATTCCATCTAGCAACGATCTGCAGCAATTCTATGTCTTGGCCATGACTATAGTCATTTACCTTGAAAAATCCTCTCATTCATGTCCACTTCTGGTCAGTCTGCACACGGACAGACTCAGAGTGGAGAGGTTGTTAAGGTCCATTTATAATAGATGCTGATAGAATATCCAGACTCTCTTGGAAAAAAACCTTCCAAAACATGCTGTGAGAAGAACATAACCTCTGTGAATCCAACCTCTCTAAGGCCAAAATGAGGCATAAAGTATCATCCTATCTTCCTTTGACACCCATTTATGTATCTTAATATCCGTTAAGAATTTATATATCTAGGGGAAAAAAGACTAAAGTTTATTCCCCTTTTAAACTAAAAATGGCGTATATTGCTACCTCTCTTGGTTCGAGAATAAGGAAGCAGTCTAGAGGAAGCCTGTTCGTCTTCCACCTTGCGAAGAGATCTATGAAGAAGACATCTCGCAGGTTTCCACACCTCTCTTTCCAACTATGATTAGACATAAGTCAATAGTTATATCGTCGATTGAGAAGGTTCTCACGGACGTGCAACAACGTGCAGCGAACCTCTTAAGGATCGTTACGTTCCGTGTCTGTGTTCCAAACAGGTTCTCTCTTGTTAACGCAAACAGAGGCGAAAAAAGAGATTCTCGATGCTCCTTGAGATATGAGAGAGCTGTGGAATTAGTCAAATTGATTTGAAAAAATCATTTCGTCCCTCCTTGGGATCGAACACCCCTCCAGTTAGACGGGGAATGAAATCAGGAACGAACCGTGACGTTACCGAGCCTGCTGTCAGAGAGGCTACTGAACCCTTCGGTTAACACTCGCTATATCGAGAAATTATCAAGTCCAACAATTTTTTCTTGCAATTCTGAAGACTATGTGCCTGAACTTCTGTACCTCTGTCTTGGTACGCGGCACCCTCTCGTATGTCTGCTTTTCTAGAGCCTCCAGCAAGGTGAAGCTGTTGAGTTCTAGAGGATCTGTCAACTGGGACGTGACCACAATGCAACTAGATCCTACATACAGACATCGAATTCGGGTAATGCATTCCTAGAGATGCCAGCAAGGACGTGACCTGTGTAGCTGGTGCGCTCTAATGAACTGTCACGGGGATCGTGACCACAATGTGACAGATCATATAGGTGTTGTTTAGACACCAAATACTGTTTATGCTTCACTAGAGTTGCCAGCAAGGATGTGACCTATGTAGCTGGTGCGCTCTAGATGATTTGTCAACTAGGACGTGACCACAATGTGACAAAACCATTTTACCCTACTATGAGGGCGAAGCAAAAACATTACCATTATTTCCATTTCTGGTAGGAAAAAACTTTACAAGCGTAAAATAGTCCATTCAGGGAAACAAAATTCTGTCCAAAGAAAAATGGTTTCCATCAGACTCCTCCATCTTCTCACTAAGCATGTTCTCTAATAAGCTATGCTTTCGTAAGCATGAGAGCATTATACAATATAGTGCTCTGCCGCGTTAGAATCCTCTATTATTCTGTTACGTTGCGGTAAACAGCATTGAAAGGTTGCAATATCTTTCTTATTGAAAGCTTCTTAGCAAAAACGCAGACAATGTTTATTCATGTTTGCCTACAAATCCCCTCAATCCGAGGCAAAGTCCGTGATTGTAGGGGAGAGATACGGTAAGCCAGTCAATCCTGTAGGAGAGAGAGATGTAACCGACCGATCATGACCGAGAACTAGATGCTACTGTGTTGATCTAAGCGATAGCAGTGAGCAGTCTCCGTTCGCCATCTCGCCTTATTCTTCCTGAGTTGCCAACTACACCATTCAATGAAGGAATATCATAAAATTATTATCGAGCCCCAGGAAGCTTCTCACTATGTAATGCATATTTAAGCGAAACAAAACTTCGTACAATCCAGAAGCTGAGTCGGTGTTCTCTTAACAATCCCTTTAAGCCTAGTCCTTACCTAGGAAACTCCTGGAAGGATACAGGTAATTCGGTTGCTAACCATAGAGGAAACTACGGTATGTGCATATGACTTGACCATACAGTAGTCTTATACAGCAAATTCTCTACTACATTCTTTCCTCTCCGAGGCAGAGAGAGAATGGAAAAATTTACTATCTTCCTTCTTTTCGTCAATAGAACGAATTAGTATTAGGCGAAGGAGATCCCAAGTGAGAACTGCAGATCGAAGAGAATCTCTCGAGCTTCCTTTCTCTTGGACATAAGACTTAAAGGACGTATTCTACGCGTCTACTACTTGGAAGAGCCTCTAATCAATTAATGAGAGCTCCTCCGAATCTTGTCCAAGGGAGCTTATATGCTTACGCGATAAGATGTATTGAGATCTTTGTCAATGAGAAATAATCCATTAAGATACAAAGAGTATACATTTTTTGTCAATTATGTGTTTATGCACTTATTTGACAATATGTTTAATATTTCCCTAAGGAAGGAAGTTAATCCAGGAACTCGTTAAGTTTTCGTGATTTCCACAGAAATCGCGGATTCCTGTTTATATAGTATTGAGCTTACGGAAGGAAGATTGATGTTCCCTTTCCGCAGTCATTCCCCAACGCCGAATAGACGAGATTCTTATAAGAAAAAACTCCCGTAGCTCTTGCCTCGTCATAATGAGGGAAGAGTATGAATGAATGAGAGAGTCCACGCTGAGAGGAACTGCCTGTTACAGCAGTCATCTGAATATTGGAGAAGGGCTTCTCTCAGTATCAGAATCATTCTGACAAAAGCGACGGGCCGCCTGTGCGACATCTTGCGCCTTTGCCTGGAGAAGGCTGATCCTGATAAAAACTAAAGAGAAGAACTCTAGGAAGGCGATTCGCGCCTGACAGTGTCTGTCTCTGGAAAGTTCCGCGTGCCTGGAATGTTTCCGCGCGTCTTGAAGGCAACTCTCGCCTGGAACGTTCCACTTGTGTGGAAGGTTCCGCGCGTCTGGAAAGTTCCGCATGGAATTCCGCGCACCTTGGACAGTGTCGCCTGTCCGCATTGTCCACATCTGGCGCCTGGCGCTGTCCGCGTACGACACTTTGCCTGTCCGGAGAGTGCGTGTCTGGCGCTTGGCGCCCAGCTGGAGTACCGTACGATACTTTTTCCCGTCCGGGCTGTCCGCCTTGCTTTTTCCCCTCCGGGCTGTCCGCATCTGGCGCCTGGCGCCTGGCTGGCGCTGTCCGCGTCGGACACTCGATGCTGTCCGCGTCGGACACTCGCTCTGTCCGCACCTCTGGTTGTCCGCCTAGGACAATAAAGACGCTTGTCCGAGTTGTTTTCCACATCTTCGAACTTCAAACATGTATGTAAGATGACGAATCGGACTCTAAGACGCACTCTTTGAGGATGCCTTTCCAATGGCGATCCTTGGCAGTCTGGGACGTTACTACAGATCCTGCCGAGGGGACGCCTGACCGGTGGGGGTTCTCTGAAACCTCCGTACGGCTTTCGACATTCCTTCTCCCCTGGGCCTGGGAGCTTGGAAGAGGCCTAGGCCTGGGAGCGAGACAGAGCCGATCAGACGCACCCGCCAGTGTACTGGGAACACTATAATCACTTCTTATCTTTTAGTAGCTCGCATTTTGAGCTACATCCCTTTATCTTCAAATTGCAACTATGGATTGTAGTTTCTGTGAAGTAAGAAGGTGATGAGGATGCAACACTACTAGTACTGTTAATACTCTAACTGCTCATTAGTACGAGAGCTATTAAAACTTCTAAAGGAAGCATAAGTAGTTCTGAGCTTTTCTGACTTCCTAAAGTAGGAAGTTAGATTTTATAGTTCCTCAATCAAATTCTCACACTTATTACACGTATTAATGAATAAATATTAATTTTCATACAATCAACTTACCTGTCAGATATATACATAGCTAAGACTCCGTCGTCCCCGACAGAAATTCAAATTTCGCGGCACACGCTGCAGTTAGGTCAGGTGATCTACCGTCCTGCCCTGGGTGGCAGGATTAGGAACCATTCCCGTTTTCTATCATATTTTCTCTGTCGCTTGGAATGTAAACGTTTGCAGTTCCTCCTGACTTGATTTTTGGATTTCATCGCCATCGATCTTCTGGGCTATCTTTTGCAGGGAAGTACTGGGTCTTTGGTTCGGCATACGCATATTAATTTGTTTTAATAACTTTGGCTTCGAAAATTTCGAAGAATTGTTTACGTGTAACTACCGAACTTTTCGGTAGACACTCATTTAGTTTGCAAAAAAGGGAAATATTAATATTTATTCATTAATACGTGTAATAAGTGTTAGAGCTTTATTGAGGAAATATAAAACTAACTTCCTACTTTAGGAAGTCAGGAAAGCATATAACTTTTTACGCTTCCTTTAGAGGTTTTAATAGCTCTCGTGCTAACGAGCAGTTAGAGTATTAACAGTAATAGTAGTTTTTGCATCCTCATCTCCTTCTTACTCTACAGAATCTACAAATTAATAAATTTGAAGATAATTGGATGTAGCTCAAAAATGCGAGCTCTTATAAGGTAAGAAGTGAATTTAGTGTTCCCAGTGCAGTGGAGGGTGCGTTCTGATCGGCTCTGTTTCGCTCCCAGGTCTAGACCGCTTCCAAGCTCCAAGCCCAGAGGAGAAGGAAAGTCGAAAGCTTACGGAGGTTATGGAGAATCCCCACGATCAGGCGTCCCTCGGCCAGGATCGGTAGAAAAGAACGTCCCAGACTGCCAGGGATAGCCATTGGAAAGGCATCCTTAAAAAAGTGCGTCTCTTCTTCCGTTTCTTCATCTTACATGCGAAAAGACGAAGAATGTACACGTTTGGAGTTCGGACGATCTGGCGCGTTCTCTGAAAACTAAGAGAACACTGAGCAAGAGGCTGAGAGCCAGCAGCCAGCAAGCTAGCGCGAGCCACGTTCCAACAGCCAGCAGCGAGCCGCGTTCCAACAGACTAGCGTGAGCCGCGTTCCAACAGACTAGCGTGATCCGCGTTCCAACAGACTAGCGTGAGCCTCGTTCATACAGATAAACGCGAGCCGCGTTCCAGCAACTGAGCGCGAGCCGCGTTTCCAGCAACTGAGCGCGAGCCGCGTTCCAGAACATTTTTCTTGGCGCAAGGCGCCTTCAAAGAGAAAAAACAGACGGCTAGAACTGAGGAGCCTTATAGTAGAGTGGCAATCAGAAGGATGCTTCCATTGAACGTTTACTGGCAAGAGGCTCGTAAAAGAAGACTAGAGGCGCTCGGAACTATCAGGGCGCACGGGACCTTCCACGCAAGCGGAACGTTCCAGGAGCGAGTCTCCATTTCTAGTGTGGGGCGAAACATTCACGGCGGCGCGGAACTATCCAGACGCCAGGGGCGCTAGGCGCAAGGATCCAGGCGCCAGAATATTCCAAAATCTTCATTTGAGAGAGAGGTCAGTCGCGAGGCTCCTCTTTGAGTTTTTTAACTTGAGCAACTTTCCCTGGCAAATGTTGCAAGATGTCGCACCGGCGGCCGTTGCTTTTGTCAGAAGGATTCTGATACTAAGAGAGCCCCTTTTCATTATTCAGAAGACTCCTGTGTTAGGCAGTTCCTCTCAATGCGGACTCTCTCCCTTCATCCATGCTCTTCCCTCGTTTGAGGAGGCAAGAGCTTTGGGAGTTTTTCTTATTAAGAATCTCATCGACGTTTGGGTATGATGGCAGATAGGAAATATCTACTTCTTTCCGTAAAACCCTAGTGATGAACAGAATTCTGTCTCTCCGCGATTTATAAGGAACATTCACGAGATTTAAAGAGTTTCTGGATTAACTTTCCTTCCTTAAGGATATATATATACTCTTCATCGTTCTATTAACGAAAAGAACAAAGATAGTAGAAGGTAGTAGAGTATCTGATGTATGAGAATACGATACGGTCAAATCATAAACACATACCGTAGTTACTTCTTTGCTGTGCAACTCATTTACCAGTATCCTTCTACGACTTTCCTAGGAAGGACTACGCTTAAAGGGATTGTTAAGACAACACCTACTTAGCTTCTAGATTTATCGAAGTCTTGTTTCGCTTAAATATGCTTTAATAAGAACTTCCTGAAGTTCAATAATAATTTTATAAGATTCCTTTATTAAATGGAGTAGCTGGCAACTCTGGAAGAGTAAGGCCAGACGGCTAACGGAGACTGCTTTCGCTGAGAGCCTGAGACCAACGCAGTACCATGTAGGTGTCGGTCATGAGCGGTCTGGTTCATCTCTCTCTCCTGCGGGATGGAATAACTATCCGTATCTCTCCCCTACAATCGCTTTCTTAGCCTCGGATTGAGGGGATAGTTAAGCTAACATAAACATATTGTATGCCACTTTTGCTAAGAAGCTTTCAATAAGAGAGATATTACAACCTTTCAATGCTGTTTACCGTAGGTAACATTATTAAAGGATTCTATAGCAGCAGAACATTATATTATATAATGCTCTCAGGCTTACGAAAGCATGGCTTATTAGAGTACCTGCTCAGAAGAAGATGGATGAGTCGAATGGGAAACATTCTCTTTGTGGCAGAACTTGTTTCCCTGAATGGACTATACTACGTATATAAAGTTTTTTCCTACTAAGAACGGAATTAACATGTGAAAGGATGTCGGGTACCATAAAGGCACAGGTGGTCTGGCACATAACCTAAAAAGAATTAGAAGGAAGCGCCAGCCTGGCACAAAGCGCTAGAAATGCCAACCTGGCGCAATGCGCCTACGCCAGAAGCGCCAGCCTGGCTCAGTGAGCAGCATCATCCAAGATTTTCTCGTTTTAGCGAGTTACTAACCTAAGAGTCCAGTAGCCTCTCGGACACCAGGCTCGGTAACGGCAAGATTCGTTCCTGATTTCGTTACCCATTTAATCACTTAGGCCAATTCCACGACTCTCTCATATCGCAAAGAGCATCGAGAATCTCTTTTTTCGCTCCTGTTCGCGTTAACAAAGAGAACCTTCTCGATCGACGATAATAACTGTTAACATGTCTAACATTTATTGGAAAGAGTTGTGGAGAAACTGCAGAAAGTCTCTTCATAGATCTCTTAGCAAGGTAGAAGACGAACAGGCTTCCTATAGACTGCTTCCTTTTCCTAGAACCAAGAGAGGTAGCAATATACGCCATCTTTATTTTTTTTTAGAAAGGGGAATAAACTTTAGTCTTTTTTCCCCTAAATATATATTCTTTGCAGAATTTAAGATAAAGGGCATCAAAGAAAGAGAGGATAATACTTTATGCCTCATTTTGGCCTTAGAAAGGTTGGATTCACAGAGGTCACGTTCTTCTCACAACATGTTTTGGAAGTTTTTTCCAAGAGAGTCTGGATATTCTATCAGAATCTATTATAAATGGACCTTAACAACCTCTCCACTCTGAGTCTGTCTGCGTGCAGACTGACCAGAAGTGGACATGAATGAGAGGATTTTTTAAGGTAAATGACAATAGTCATGGCCAAGACATAGAATTGCTGCAGATCGTGCTAGAGGGAATGAGGAAGCTGTCCTCTTCCGATACCTCTGTGAACCACATAGCGGTTTTTTCTTCCCTTTCAGAGGGAAGAATCTCCTTTGTATATGTCTGCTATCAAAGAATGCAGTAAAAGGCTATAGTACTCTGTCTCTACAAAGGGAATTGGAGATAGCAGAGGATTAAGATCTTCGGGATCTTATATGATACCTCAATATGACAAGTACCTTTTAGGCTCTGCCGAGTAAGTGGATAAGACCCCATCGGCAGACCCACAAGAACTCTTGGCCACAGATCACATATCTCGCTAAAGTTTCTTGAGGTGATGCAGACTCCTTGGCAACAGCCATATGAAGTCTACCACCTATCAGATAGGAACCAAGGTTTATTTATACCTACAACATATGTTGTTTACCTGTCTATTCCATGTTAGCTGTCTCTTACTCTCCACCAAAGGGTGTCAATCAGCTATGTATATATCTGACAGGTAAGTTGATTGTATGAAAATGATATTGTTATGATACAATAAAGTTTCATACATACTTACCTGGCAGATATATAGATAAATGGCCCACCCAGCCTCCCCGCAGGAGACAGGTGGAAGAGAGAAAATATGATAGAAAACGGGAATGGTTCCTAATCCTGCCACCCAGGGCAGGACGGTAGATCACCTGACCTACCTGCAGCGTGTGCCGCGAAATTTGAATTTCTGTCGGGGACGACGGAGTCTTAGCTATGTATATATCTGCCAGGTAAGTATGTATGAAAATGATATTTTTATGATAAAATAACGTTTCACATATACTTACCGAACAGTTACATAGCTTATAGCTTCTTACCTGCGGCAGTCGAAATTCAAATTGTTGGCGCCAGTGGCGTTGCTATCTTAAGTATAGGTGATACAAGACCCGCCCACTTCTGGGAACCCTGGGTACTGCTAGCCTTCTACCGTCAATTTTCGTTTAGCCGACACGTCCATCTGTGGGGAGGTGGGTGTGGCTTGATTATGTAACTGTTCGGTAAGTATATGTGAAACTTTATTTTATCATAAAAATATCATTTTCACATAAGTGACTTACCGAACAGTTACATAGCTGAATCCAACTACCCGGAAGGAGGGTAGATGGACTACATAAAAAATGACAGTAAGACCACATTAAACAGCAAATGTTGCAGTACCCTACCTTTGTGAGAGAGCAGCTGCAGGAGAATACTGCCTCTGGTTGGCGCTCTCATCACTCGTAGGAGACGTGGCAGTATAGGCCAGGGTCGTTCCTACTTAGTGGGATTTTGTAACCATGGACAAGACCGTTGGTTGACAAAATATTAAAAAACAGATAATGCCCTTGCCCTGGGCTTCAAAAACCAGATAAAAAACAACAGACCATCACCTATACCAAAAATAATGAACATACTCAAACGTAATAAATAAGATCTGGAGGTTCTCCAAAGTACTATGAGCCTCCAGTCTGCCCACGACTCAACAACCTATAACAAGGCGAGGAGACAGTAGAGGATAGAAAGTTCCCCTATGTTTCCTTTCCCAACACCATGCCCGCTACCGACAAAGGACCCAATTTACAACAACTATCATAAGTAGCCTCTACATTCTTCAGGTAAAACGAGGCGAACACAGATCACGATCTCCAAAACATAGATTGAAGAATCGAGGAAAGCGACATATTGTGCTTGAAGCTTAAGGATGTCGCCACTGCATGTATTTCATGTGCTTTCACCTTAAGCACATTTAGAGTCTGATCTTGGACTTGAGAGTGTGACTTCAGTATCAGACTTCTCAAAAAGAACGAAATAGCGTTCTTGGAGAGGGGTTTTGCAGAATTCTTAACCGAACACCAAAGTTGGTCGGAATTACCTCTAACGGATTGTCCCCTTGACAGGTAACATTTCAGAGCTCTGACAGGACATAGTAAATATTCTTCGTCCATCGGACCCACTATATTAGATAATCCCTTAAGTACAAAAGATTTAGGCCATGGGTTAGAGGGAGATTCGTTCTTTGCTAAAAATTCGTTAACAAAAGAACAAACCGCATTGCTATTTTTGATCCCCACCTCTTTGTGGATGGCTTGTAACTCACTCACTCTCCCTGATGTAGCCAATGCGAAGAGAAAAGTGTTCTTCCTCGTTACATCTCTCAAAGACGCTTCACGAAGTGGCTCGAATCGTGAAGACATCAGAAAAGTTAAAACTACGTCCAAGTTCCAGTCCACACTATCCTTCTTGGATACTTTTACTGTATTACTCTATGCTTAAACACTGAGGACAGCATAGCTCTGTACCCTTTAATTGTCGATACCGACAAGTTCTTTACTTCTTTAAGGTACAGCAAAAAATCAGAGGTTTTAGAAGACGAGAAATTATGTCTTCTGCACCACGTCCTAAAGACTCCCCACTTCGATTGGTAAAGCTTGGCAGAAGAGCTTCTTCGACAGTTAGCAATAGCCTCTGCCGCTCTACGAGAAAACCCTTTAGCTCTGACGAGTTTCCAGACAGTCTGAACCCTGTCAGTGACAGCGCGGACAAATTCTGATGATACCTGTCGAAGTGGGGCTGTTTGAGTAGCCGAGGATACTGAGGAAGAAGTCTGGGATGGTCTATAACCAACTTGAGAAGGTCTGGGAACCACTCTTTCCTGGGCCAGAATGGTGCTACCAGCGTCAGTGACACATTTTGATGCGAGAGGAACTTGTTCAACACCTCTCTGATCATTCCAAATGGGGGAAAGGCGTAAACGTCTAGACCCGTCCAATCCTGAAGCATTGCGTTGGTCTTCCAAGCAAGAGGATCTGGAACTGGGGAACAAAAGATCGGAAGTCGATTGTTCCTCGACGTGGCAAACAGATCCACTGAAGGTCTTCCCCAAAGTTTCCAAAGTTCCTGACAAACTTTGTCTTGCAATGTCCACTCCGTGGGAAGAACTTGGTTTACTCGACTGAGTTCGTCCGCCAGTACATTTAACTTCCCCTCTACAAACCTCGGAACGAGGGAAATATCCCGATCTACCAGAGAAGGAGATCTTCTGCGACTTTGTAGAGGGAGAATGAATGGGTTCCTCCCTGATTCCTTATATAAGATAGAGCCGTGGTGTTGTCGGAGTATACTGCCACTCTCTTTCCCACGACCAAAGGAGCGAATGCTTGCAGACCGAACCAAATCGCCTTCAACTCCTTCATGTTGATGTGATTCAACCTCTCTTGCTCTGACCATAATCCTGAGATCTTTTTGGTTCCTAGGAGAGCACCCCAACCTCTGTCCGATGCGTCTGAGTATAATTCTAGGTCTGGGTTCCGTAATGCCAGGGAGAGACCCTCTTGCAATCTTTCCCTCGACATCCACCATCTCAAGTCGTTCTTGATCTCTTCCGACACTGGGAACGAATACGTGTCTGGTTGAGACTTCCGACACCAACTCGCTTTGAGAAAAAACTGAAGAGGTCTCATGTGAAGACGACCCAACTTTACCAACGTCTCTACTGATGATAACGTCCCTAGGAGACTCATCCATTCCAAGGCGGAGGAGGACTGACGGTTCAGGAATTGGCTCACTTTTTTGAGGCAAGATTCTATGTCGGGGACAGAAAAACCCGAAAAGTCTGAGAGTCCAGAATCATCCCCAAATAGGGGATCTTCTGGGAAGGCACTAATTGAGACTTCTCCGGGTTGATGAGAATTCCCAGTTGACTCGCTAATGACAGTGTCTTCCGTAAATCCTTCACGCACTGTGTCCTCGAACTCGATCTGAGAAGCCAGTCGTCCAGGTAAAATGCTGCATTTATACCCAAACATATGCAGCATTTCCCAATGGAGCAAGAACACGAGTAAATACTTGAGGGGCCGTCGAAAGGCCGAAACAAAGGGCTCTGAATTGATACGTCCTCCTTCGAACACAAATCTCAGGAACTTCTTTGAAACTCTGGTGAATCGGCACATGAAAATAGGCGTCCTGCATGTCCAGGGACACCATCCAATCGCCTGGGCGAAGTGCCGACATCACAGAACGATTTGTTCCATATTGACTTTGTCTTCAGCACATAAAGGTTCAATGCGCTTACATCTAGCACTGGCCTCCAACCTGCCGAGGCTTTGGGAACTACAAAGAGTCTGTTGTAAAATCCCTGAGAACTGTCGAGGACTTCCTCTACTACTCCCTTCTTGATGAGTGCATTGACCTCTGCTGCTAAAGCCAAAGCCCTCTCTGATCCTGGAGAATATGCTATTAAGCTGATTGGTGTATCGGAGAGAGGAGGATCTAGAACAAAAGGAATCGAGTATCCCTCTTGAAGAACTTGCACCACCCCTTGCTCTGCTCCTCTTCGACTCCATTCTTCCCAAAAAAGATGGAGTCTTGCCCCTACTTGCACATGAAGGAAAGGCTTCTCACTTGTCCGAAGGTTTGGGGGGGGGGGGTGGGGGGGGGGTTTCTTTGAGGACTTGTACTGTGGACGCAAATTAGTCCTGGGTCGTTGCCACTTATTCCCTTGAAAGGGATGCTTCTGAAGAGGAGAAGACTTTGCTCCTGTCGGAGTAGGCTCTTTCGGACGTCTAGAAGACTGAAGAAGGAGATCATTAGTAGATTTCTTTTCTAAATCCGATAGAATTTGTTGAATGGTTTCTTCAGGGAAAAGGTGAGATTTACAGAGCGGAGCAAACATGAGAGCCGACTTCTGGTTATTAGTGACTCCTTTAGACACGAAAGAACACCACCTTTCTCTCTTCTTCATCACTCCCATTGTGAAAAGGGCTGCTAATTCTCCCGAACCATCTCTAACAGCCTTATCTGCACAGGACAGTACTCCTAACCAATCTGTGGCAAAATCCTCTTCTAAAGACTGACAGTGTTCAATCTTGCGAGCTAAAGAGGCAATAGTCCAGTCCAAAAAACTAAATACCTCAAATACTTAAAAAATATTCTTCACCAGATGGTCAAGCTCCGAAGAAGAAAACAAAATTTTAGCTGACGAAAAAGCTGCTCTTCGGTGTGAGTCCACTAAACCGGAGAAGTCTCCCTGGGAGGAGGCAGACACTCCCAAAGAAGGAACTTCTCCAGTTGCGTAGAAGCGATACGCTTTACTCTGAAGCTTAGAAGGCGGGAAAGCAAACGAAGCCTTACCTGTTTCCCTCTTCTTAGAAAGCCACTCTGTTGACTCCTTAAGTGCCTGCTTCGAGGACTGAGAAAGAACCAGTTTAGGTAGACACGAATACGCTGTCTTCCTACCTTTA
Source organism: Macrobrachium nipponense (assembly GCF_015104395.2). Classification (NCBI taxonomy): domain Eukaryota; kingdom Metazoa; phylum Arthropoda; class Malacostraca; order Decapoda; family Palaemonidae; genus Macrobrachium; species Macrobrachium nipponense. Next base: position 5,303,833 of record NC_061099.1, read on the forward strand.
ACGAACATTGAAGGCGGTGAAGATGGAGAAGCAGGTTCAAAGTAATCTGGATAAGTGGAAAGAAAAAATTTAAGAAGACTCGAATAAGCCAACGAATCCTTGTCATCTTGATCCAAAGCTTCCTCTTCAGACTGCACGGAAGCGGAGTCGAAATCAGGCTTTTGTTGTACCCCGGTGGAGGATTTCAACAAACTCATAAGATCTTGAAAACGCTTCTTAAATGGAGCTAAGGTAGAATCGTCTAACACTGTAGAAGTCGATGGTCTTTCAGTCGAAGAACGATTCTTTCTAACAGGTGAAGTCTCCGCACAACGAGTCAACACAGGCGAACAACCAGTCGAAATTCCTATCGACTCACGGCGAGGGGAGTCGAACGAAGACGAGCGAATACACTTCTCTGGACAGTAATACGGAGTCGAACGAGGTGACCGAGCCGAAACTGCGACAGAGACTCGCTTGGGAGAGTCGAGCGATCGTGAATTATCACGAAGTTTAGTCCGAGATCCATTGCTTTTAGCCGAAAAATGCGACTGCGGAGGAGATTCACTAAAATATTCACATCCGAGCAAAACTACACGAAGGTTGAGGACTCCAATGCCTCTTAGACTTCTTAACAGGAGTCGGTGACGAATCACCCCCAAGAATCTAATGTCTTTTTAACGGTCGAGACATCAAATCACTTCGCCTTTTGCGCACTGGCGATTGCACTTCCGAATCAGAAGCCAGACGAGAATCACAAACACTAATACCTTTCCACATCTTTTTGGACGACACCCGCGAGTCGACGGAGTCGACGGCTGACCGTGGGCAAACTCCCCCAGACTCCTTCCGACCTCTGGTATGTCTTCTCCCGGTTGCGGGGGAGCGGGACAGTGACCTTCGTCTGGGAGTCGAGGGGGAACGGACAACCGCCTCCTCAGGCGCAACATAACACTTTGCACTGCACTAGATTTCACTGTACTATCTACAGAAAGCTTTAAAAGACATTCCTAACTTCATAACTGATTCAGCTAAACACTTCGAACTTTTATCCATCTTAGACTCAAGCAAGGCAATGGTGTTGGGTTCGGAAAACATGGGCACCTGAACAGGGGTAATCAAAGGAGAAGTAGGAGGACTATTAATTGGAGAAATATTCTCTAATAAAGGAGAGGCAAGAGAAGACTTATTTGTCTCCCCAAGGAACAGGAGTAGTTTCTAACCTATTCTTACTACTAGCCCTAAGAGCTGCCTTCTTTTCCTATCTTTCTCCATTTCTCAGCATGCGATCTAACCGCTTCCATCCCTGTTCATCCAATTCTTTACATTCATCACATGTCACATCCATACCATTACAATTTTGTCCTCTGCATTTAGTGCACTTAGAGTGCGGATCGTGACATAACTTAGCTAATCTTGTTTTGCAGCCAGCGCTGCAAAACCTTACAGCAGATGAACTAGAATCTGACATAATTAGCAATAATGACGAAAAACTGAATAGAGATAGCTAACTGGCAAGATAAAACCAAAAACTTGTATATCACCAAACAAAAACCAAAATCCAAAATGGCGACGCAGGAGACTGCAGCGAAAATCTCACAGGTGTTACCCCGTGAGCGGCAGAAACGAAAATTGACGGTAGAAGGCTAGCAGTACCCAGGGTTCCCAGATGTGGGAGGGTCTTGTATCACCTATACTTAAGATAGCAACGCCGCTGGCGCCAACAATTTGAATTTCGACTGCCGCAGGTAAGAAGCTATAAGCTATGTAACTGTTCAGTAAGTCACTTATGTGAAATTTTATTGTATCATAATAATATCATATTTCCCTTTCTTGCAAACTATGTGAGTGTCTACCGAAAATTTCGGTAGTTACACGTCATAAATTCTTCGAAATTTTCTAAGCCAATTTCATTAAAAAGTTAATAAAAGCGTATGCCGAACCAAAGATCCAGTACTTCCCTGCAAAAGACTGCCCAGAAGATCGATGGTGATGAAAAACGAAAATCAAGTCAGGAGGTACCGCAAACTTATGTTTACAATACGGGCAACAGAGAAAATCTGGTTCTAGAACGGTAATGGTTCCTATTCGGTAGATCACCTGACCTACCTGCAGCGTGTGCCGAGAATTTCAAATTTCTGTCGGGGACGACGGAGTCTATAGCTAAGTATATATCTGCCGGGGAAGTTGCATGTACAAAAATACAATTTTCAACAAATTGTTATTTGTTCCGATACGAATACAAACCATCGGCCCTTTAACAATAGGAAGACTCACTTCTTGGTGGGAGGAATCTGAGTCAATGAACAGACTGGTGTTCGTCCACCTTGGTTCCCTCCCTGGTCGTAAGGGCAGAGGGAGGGATCCTAGCCTCTGCCCAATGATCGGGGTATGTACCGCAGGATCCCCCCCCAGTTGGGGAAAGTGGTGGATAATCGCTGCTATCCCTAATGAAAGGGGTAGGATGGGCCTCGGGTGAGTAGCTCACCTGCATCGGTCTCCAGCGTAGTGACGACTGCGTCCCTCTGCTCACAGGTAGAGGGGGAGAAAAAGATGGGGAAGAGAAGCTAGTCACACACTCATTCACTCATCCAATCATGCAGTCACACAAGGATGCGATGGTGTTCTGTCCACTCGGGTACTGGGTAAGCTATAAAACTTGTTGAGCAGCCACCACGGGTCCCAAGGAAAAAGTGTCCAAAGACCTGTGGGCTATATCCCGAAGGTAGGAGGAGGTGAAGGTGGTCTGGTTGGTTCAGACCCCCGCCTTCAGGACCTGCGCCACGGTTAAGTTCTTGCGGAACGCAAGGGAAGGACCAATACCTCTGACTTCGTGGGCTCTCGGACGAAGGGTACGGATGTCGTCGCTACCATCAGCCTCGTATGACCTCCTGATCACCTCACAAAGCCAGAAAGAAAGTGTGTTCTTGGACACTTCTTTCTTGGTCACCCCGGTGCTAACGAAGTGGCGTCGACACTCAAGCCTGAGGTGCCGAGATCTCTTCAGATAGCGCCGTAGCGCCCTCACAGGACAAAGCAGCATTTCATCCGCATTGTTATCGGTGAAGTCCAGTAGGGAGGGGATCGTGAATGACTCGAACCGGTCGTCAGGGACCGAAGGATTCTGAGTCTTCGCTACGAAGTTCGGGACGAAATCGAGCGTCACAGATCCCCATCCCCTGGTATGCTTGACGTTGAAGGATAAGCCATGAAGTTCCCTTACTCTTCTTCGCCGATGCCAGGGTCAGAGGGTCAGATCCCTGTCTGACGACTCTCAGAGGGGCTCGAAGGGTCTTCGAGTCAGACTCCTAAGGACGAGAGTCACATCCCACCCCAGGGGCCTGAGTTCCCTGGGTGGGCAAGAACTCTCGAAGCTCCTTATTAGCAGGGAGATCTCGAACAAGTTCAAGATATCCACTCCCCTCGGCTTCAGGACTAGGGCCAGGGCGGCCCTGTATCCTTTGACTGTGGGGACGGAGAGGAGCTTCTCTCGACGAAGGAAGACGAGGAAATCCGCTACCTGCTGAAAAGTGGCTCTGAGAGGAGATAGACCCTGTCTACGACACCAACCACAGAAGACGGCCCACTTTCCCTGGTACACAGCTGCAGAGGACTGTCTGATGTACCCAGCCATCTCTGTTGCTGCTCAGCGAGAAAAGCCTCTCGCTCGCAAGAGATGGTGGATAACAGCCAGCCGTGAAGATGAAGGGACTGGACTGACTGGTGGTACCATTCCACGTGTGGCTGGACGAGAAGGTTGTGCCAAGGGGGAATCTCTCTCAGTGCTCCTGCAAGAAGAGCCAGCAGGTCTGGATACCAGCCACCAGGATCATCCGGAGATACGGGGTGACCAGTACTTGGCTGATCACCTTGTGAATCAGACAGAACGGGGGAAAGGCGTAAACGAAAAGGTTGTCCCACAGGTGTTGAAGAGCGTCCTCTGCAGCTGCCCATGGGTCCGGCACAGCCAAGTAGAAAACCTGAAGTTTCCTGTTACGCCGGGTGGCAAACAGATCCACGACTGGACGCCCCCACAGGTTGAAGAGCCTTTCCGCCACGTCTGAGTGTAGGGACCATTCGCTCCCTATCACCTGATCCCGACGGCTGAGCTTGTCTGCTACTACATTCCTCTTGCCTGGAATGTAGCGGGCTGACAGCTCTACCGAGTGAGCCACGGCCCACTCGTGCACCTGCAACATCAACTGGTGCAACGGGAGGGACATAGGCCCCCCTGTTTGTTGACGTATGCCACTACCGTGGTGTTGTCGCACATCTGCCCC